>NC_133224.1:1081159-1305966 GCF_040436345.1 Pagrus major
GACACACACACACACACACACACACACAGACACACACACACACAGGTAATCTGTGTGTCCTCCTGCAGGTTGAGGATCTGCTGTTTGCGTCAGAGAAGCTTCAGCAGGAGAACCAGACGCTCCGACAGCTGACCTCAGACCAGAGCACACAGCTGGAGGTACATCTGATCCCACACCAAACCTCAGAGGAAAAACACTCGTTTTAACACCAGACTTCACCAGACTCTTCGCCTGTCTTCTGCAGGAGTCACGGCAGGTGCTGACCAGACTGGAGCAGGAAGTGACTCGCCTGCGCCAGGAGAGCTCTGATTGGTCGACGCAGAGCCGAGGTCTGCAGGCCGAGCTGGAGAGAGAGAGGGAGGAGAGGGGGAGAGAGAGGGAGGAGAGGGAGAGAGAGAGGGAGGAGAGGGAGAGAGACAGGGAGAGAGAGAGGGAGGAGAGGGAGAGAGAGAGGGAGGAGAGGGAGAGAGAGAGGGTGAAAGAGAGGGAGGAGAGGGAGAGAGAGAGGGAGGAGAAGGAGAGAGAGAGGGTGAGAGAGAGGGAGGAGAAGACAGCAGAGGTGCAGAAGATAACAGACGACTACCAGAAAGAGTCAAAGGTGATTATTTGTGTCTACAGTCACATTTATTTAAAACTTTCACTGGTCGGAGGAAAACTCTTCCTCCCTGTCTCTCCTCGTCTTTCTCTGTGTGTTGCTGTAATGTCATTATGTTCAACACATTTAATTAAACAGTTTATGATGCTGAGTAAATCCTATAAAACTATATCATACTGTGTGTGTGTGTGTGTGTGTGTGTCAGGCCCGTCTGTCCTTCCTCTACTGTATCTACCAGCGCCTGCTGGCCGGCTGCGTCCTCCTCAATCAGTCCCAGAGCATCCTGGGTAATTTCACCTGGAAGGAGCTGAGTGACATCATCAACGAACAGGTTGACCTGCTGACCTCTGACCTCCGGATGGCCAACGACAAGGTGAACAGTGTGTGTGTGTGTGTGTGTGTGTGTGTGTGTTAGTAACCTCAACATCACCAGACTCCCTTAACAAATGTGTCAGTTTAGTGAGTTGTTGAGTTGGAGACACTTTATAAACTGTGTGAAACTCTGTCTCTGACTGATTCTGACTTATTTGTTCCTTCTTGTAAATTCAGCAAATGTTCAACATGAAGATGTTTATTTGTGTAAAAAACGTATCTGTTTCCGTGACGTACGTGTGTATTTTGTATATTATATTTATATTGTATACACTTGTGATCAGATCACTCAGGTTAAACTGAACGTGACCAGCCTCCTCTCTCTCTCCCTCTCTCTCTCTCTCCCTCTCTCCCTCTCTCTCTCCCTCTCTCTCTCTCTCTCTCTCTCTCTCTCTCTCTCTCTCTGTAGATCGCCCACCTGCAGAGTGTGTGTGAGAAGAAGAGTGTGTGTGTGCGCGAGCTGCAGCGCAGTCAGGAGTGTGTGTTGTCTCGTCTGGAGGAGAGCGTGAGGAAGAGGGAGGAGGTGTGGAGCAGCCAACACACACACACTGTGACACAGCTGCAGAACGAGCTGCAGGTAACACACACACACACACACACACACACACACACCCTCAGGTGTTTTTATATCTCAGATCTGAGCGTCAGTCAGTCGTGTCTCCCTGCAGAGCTGAATCAGCAGACGAAGACGTTTCAGTCGACTGTCCTTTTGTCGACTCGTCCATGAAGTGATGACAGAAATTCAAATCATCACTTTAACTTTATTGTCCCCGTGAGGACAGAACGAGTTCACAGCAGCTGCTGATGAAAGAAGAACAAGTTTAACAAAAGACACAAAAGGAAAAACATGGAAACTATGATGGATTTCTTAAAGCGCTTTCTTCTTCTTCTGCTGTGAAAAGCATCTGATCACGTACCTGCTCTGTTTCCCAGGTGTGTCGCTCTCAGTGCGACTCCCTCGTGATCACGCCTCCTCTCTGCAGCTCCACGCCTCCTCTGTGACCTCCGACCTCTCGCGGCTGCAGGGCCTCCTCTCCCGGAGCCGCAGGGAGTCGGCCTCCTTCCTGTCGGCCTGCGCTCTGCTGGCCGGAGCGCTGAAACACTCACAGCGCCGTCTGCAAACGCTCTGCAACCAGAAAACACTGCTGTCCAGACGGCTGGCAGAGAGGGAGGCGCTGGAGCAGGAGGTGAGGAGGCTGGCCGGAGCCCTGGGAGGTGAGGAAGACGAGGAGGAGGCGGAGGAGGGACGAAGACGAGCGCAGAGGAGCAGGGCAGTGAGGCGGTGGAGGAGGAGTGTGTGTGTGGTGCTGGCGGTGAGGAGGTGGCGTGTTCTGGCCAAACAGACGACCGTGTTGTTTCGGGTGGAGGTGGGAGGAGGCGGGCCGGCCGTGTGTGTGTGTGGAGGAACGACTACGGCAACACAGAAGGGTCAGGACGCAGTGAGAACAGGTGGGAGGTCGGTTTAGTTTTAAAACTGTTGATCGATTCATCTGTTTTTATTAAACACAACATTTTGTCTGTTTTCTTCTTAAATTTGTGTTTCAGCTAAAGACGATGATGATGATGATGAAGGGCGTGAAGGTGTGTGTGCTCGCTGGCTTCGCTCTAAATCTCTCGCCGCCGCCATTCTGTCCTCCGTGGCCGACCTGCAGGGGGCGCTGTCACACACTGGTAATACATATTTATAGAAACAACTTTACAGGCTCAGTTTTGTCGTCATGACATCATGACACTTCACTGTACGTCTCTCCAGGCTCCTCCCCTCCAGACGTGATGTCAGCTTCACGTTCTGCTTTGTCCCGCCTCCTGGGTCACCTCCTCGACCAATCAGAAGCGGTGTCCAGTCCATCTCACTGCAGATTGGACGAGGACACGCTGAGCAGCCGGCTGAGACTCGGCCTGAGCAGACTGACGCCCCCACAGCCCGACACGAAGGTCAGTCAGCAACACACACCTCTCTCTTTGTTGCTGTTTTGTGTCTCTTTGTTGCTGTTTTGTGTCTCTTTGTTGCTGTTTTGTGTCTCTTTGTTGCTGTTTTGTGTCTCTTTGTTGTTGTTTTGTGTCTCTTTGTTGCTGTTTTGTGTCTCTTTGTTGTGGTTTTGTGTCTCTTTGTTGTTGTTTTGTGTCTCTTTGTTGCTGTTTTGTGTCTCTTTGTTGCTGTTTTGTGTCTCTTTGTTGCTGTTTTGTGTCTCTTTGTTGTGGTTTTGTGTCTCTTTGTTGTTGTTTTGTGTCTCTTTGTTGCTGTTTTGTGTCTCTTTGCTGTGGTTTTGTGTCTCTTTGTTGTTGTTTTGTGTCTTCACCTCAGGAACTTCTAGAAAAAACACTTTGTCGCTGCTTGTGTTAATCACCACCGGCCGACCTTTGACCCCTGTGTGTCCTCCCATCAGGCCCTGGTGTCGACCCTCCAGCAGCACTTCCTGCTCTTCAGCCAACGGCTGCACTCGGCCGAGGTGGAGAGGCGGAGCCTGAGGCTGGAGGTGGCCAATCTGAAGAAAGGCCTGCGACAGGAGAGAGAGGAGACGAGCAGGACGGTGAGGCTCAACACACACACACACACACCAGTACACACACATCTGTCTGATGAACACACACACCTCACTGTGTGTGTGTGTGTGTGTGTGTGTGTGTGTGTGTGTGTGTGTGTGTGTGTGTGTGTGTGTGTAGGCCCCAGCTGAGCGCTTCAACAGTGTGTGTGTGGAGCTCCGTCAGGCCCTGAGCAGAGAACAGGAAGCTCAGACGCTCATCCAGGAACAGACGGACCGGCTGCACACACTGCAGCTCCGAGTCGACACACACACCTCAGAGCAGACGAACACACAACACACACTCAGCCAGACCTCACAGGTGAGGAGGCCTGAGAATAAAAACACCAAGAAACAGAAGAGAGACCATTCAGAACTCCCTTAAGAATCCTCATGTTTTTAGCTTTTCTTCAGTATCGCAGTGATCAGTGACTAACGGCTAATTCCTAACTCCTAACACGGGCTCCTCTGTGCAGTCTCTGTCGGAGGCTCGGCAGGAGGTGAGTCGGAAGGAGCGCTCGCTGAGGATTCTGGGTAAGCACCTGTCGGGGGTTCAGAGGGAGAGGAAGCAGCTGGAGGACAGACTGCGGCAGGTGGAGGAGGAGCTGAGGGACGCCGGCAGGTAACACTCACCTGTGTGTTCAGGTAGAGGAGGTGCTGAAGCTTCATGAGGAGTTTTTACAGATTCATCTTTATTTTAATATTTTGTCTCTTCACAGACGTAAAGATTGTCTGATCAGCAACATGAAGGCTGCAGAGACGAGCTACAAGGAGGTCAGAGACAGTCTCATCCAATCACGTCGCTCCCTGTCGGCTCAGCCCCGCCCTCTGCCGTTACTCAGGGAACACCTGGAGCTGGGCGGAGCAGAGAGCATCATGGGAGCTGCTGAGACGGCAGCGTGTCAGGTAAGACAAGAGGGAGACTGTGTTCTCTGTCTGTCTTTGTAGCGTCCGTCCTCCATGACTCGTCCCTGTCTCTGCAGAGTCTCCTCTCCACCGTCGCTCAGCTCTACCACACCTGCAGCTCCAGGATCGACTGGCTGGAGCAGGAAGTCTCCGCCCACCGCAGTCACGTGACCGCGCTGCGCAGCGAGCTGCAGGACGTCTGTCTCCGTGACAACCTGGCCTACGTCCCTGTGAGACGCTTTAGTATAAATTAAATATTTTTGTATTTTCATATCGTACAGATCATTTTTGTTTTTATGATGAAATGCTCGTTAAAGTCACTCATCACGATAACGTTTAAAATATTTTCAGCCTCTTTAATGTGACGTGTTTGTAAAAAAACAATAATAATAAAACAATAATAATGATTTCACTTTCTTTGTCTTCCAGGTGGCTGAGTTTCCTGAAATGTCTCCGTTCTCTGACGTAGAAACCTCACAACCTGTTCCCTTCTCGGATTTGTCCAAAGAACCCCCGATCTGTTTAAACCCCGCCCCCTCCCAAGCAGACCCCGCCCCCTCTCTGCAGAGCCCCGCCCCCTCACCACCCCGCTCCAAACCCTCCAGGACCAAGACGCAGGAGGAGAAAACCACGAAGAAGAACAGAGGAGGGAGAAGATAGAAAGACGGACAGGAAGTCAGACGAGCCCATCGAGACGTCCTGGAGATCCTGGAGATCCTGGAGATCCTGGAGTATTATTGACCAGGAAGTGTATAAAATTGAAGAGTCAGTTTTGGAAAGTCTTGGAAAAGTCTTGAGAACTTGTGTGTTGAGGTTATAAAAAGTCCTGGAAAGATGTGAAGTCGTCGTCGGCTGCAGGAAACAAACTGTTTTATCTGAGTTACACTCACAGCTGGTTGGTGACAGACAGACATATGGTAGTGTGTGTGTGTGTGTGTGTGTGTGTGTGTGTGTGTGTGTGTGTGTGTGTGTGTGTGTGTGTGTGTGTGTGTGTGTGTCAGAGCAGCAGCTGGTTTTAACCTTCAGTAAAATATTCCTGCTCTTGTAAACATTGACCGTGTTTTGGGGTTTTTTTTGACAGAAAAAATGTCACAAATGTTTTGATTCAGTCTGTGATGTTTAAAGCACTGTAGTAATCTGATTACTGTTAATCTGTGTGTATGTGCATCACTTCAATAATCTGGTTTCTGTCTTTATTTATTTTCATTTTGCCGTTTTTTTGGCAACACTTGGAGTAACAGTTAGACAACATGTAACAAAGTCTTTATCAGATGCTTATTAACATTAAAAAGGCTGTTAAAGTGTCAATAACAGCATAATTAACATTATAATATCGTTATTAACACTTCACTCTTCAGACCGTCAATAAAAGCCAGATCTAAGTCCCAGTTTGAAACTGCAGCCTGCCGTCAGACTGAACATCACAGTGAAGGTGATGTTTACAGTGAACACATCGATACGTGGACGATGTCATTTTCTACACTGTGACATCAGGATTTAACTCAGAGTGAGAAGTTTAATGTGGAGCAAACTGCTGCTGCATCAGCACCGAGTGTCTCTGAGGGTTTCTATTAAATCTGAACGTCCTGACGCTCACACACCCTCAGGCTGTGAGTGTGTGTGTGTGTGTGTGTGTGTGACTTAATCTGCTGTCACACACACACACACACACACACACACACACACTTGTGCTGATTCAGCCAAACAGGATTCTTCTTCTTCTTCTTCTTCTTCAGAGATGTTTGTTGTTTTCTCTCCTCTCCCTTCTTCACTTTCTCAAAGCTGCACATGTTGTCAGGCTGATGTGTTTGAGCTCTCTGGGCCACCGTACTCTCTCATACTCAGTTTTGTTTCCCAGCTCTTAGAAAACTTCCTGACGTTGACAGTAACCGCTGTGACTGGAGCCATTAAATCTCCTCGTCTCCTTCTGCATCTGTTGACTCTCCTGTCAGTCGATTTCAATGGAGCGGCTAGCTTAGCTTAGCATCAGCGACAGGACTCGCTGACTCTGGTGTTTCCGCTGAGCGGGAGACGTCCAGCGTGAAGCGGTCAGAGTTTGTCCCGCTCTCAAACGACAGATTAACTTTTAATTCCCGATGAAGCTGAAGTGACAAATGTGAAGCAGGCGGAGAGACGATGAATTCAGTCCGCTAATCCCAAAACAAAGAGACGCTCCGGCGCCGAGCGACACAACGGGATCAGAGACTTCTGCTGCTTCTGGAGCTGCTTTAAATGACCACAACACGAAGTCTGCATCAGGGGAGGAACTGATCTCTGTCTGCAGTGTGAACACGCTCACTTCAGTCTGGGAGACTGTGGATGAGTCAAATGTTTAAAGGAGCAGTTCACCCAAACTGTAAAATCCAGTCATCATCTCCTCCTGATGATATAAAGTCAGGTGAAGTCTCGTATCCCACAAAACATTTCTGGAGCTTCACAGTCAAACAGCTTTGGGCCACCGCTCCGCTGCTCCTGGTCCTGGTCCTGGTCCTGGTGCTACATCCAACAACTTTTTCAGTGAGAGGTTAGAAAAGTGGCGGAGTTCATGTAATAGGCGCCTTATTCCCATCAAAAAAACTAAATAATAAATCTTAGTACACTTTTTGTCGTGACCCTGTGATCTGATGAGCCCAGCAGGCCACAGGTTACTGTTTAATCACACCGCACAAGAGACTACCGTTAGCTAGCATGCTGTTTCCTCACTGTATGTTCGGTGGTTGTCTGGTGTTAATGGATCGTGTTGGTTTGTAAAACAAACAGCCGGCGGTGGAGCTGATACAGCAGATTATGAACTGTAGTTTCCCCAGTAAACACACCGACCTCTTCAGCTGTGGCAGCAGCAGCGTCTCAGTGGACCAGCGGCATCCAGCTCGACTCACATCAGCTCTTTCTTACTGAACGTTCCCATAAAATTCCCGCTTCCAGATTATCTCGTAGACAGAAGAAGCAACCGGTTTTGTTTTTTCTTTAAAACGTCGACTTCTTTGTGCCCTGAACTTCGGATGACACTACACTTTGCGTAGCCTCGTTTTTGTTGATTAATTTTCCAGTAGATGAAAATGCGGCTTCACATTTTCTATTTGTCTGATGTCTCAGCTAATGTCACCACAGCCATGTTTATTCATCAGCAGCCTTTAGAAAACTGTAGAGAAGCTAAAAACAAGCATGTGCTGGAGGTAAAGCAGCAAAACACTCGACTCTGACACCACAAAGTGTCAGAAAAACAACTTAATCCCACGTTATTGGTTCAAGAATGGAGCAGAATCTGTCGTCACTTTGTTCCACGAACTGAAGTGACTTTAATCCTCGACTCGCTCCTGAAATCATAACAGGATTAAACGCTTGAACGAGGCGTCTTTTCATTGAATATCAGAGCCGAGTGGCCGACAGGACGAAACTGAGACGATGTGTTTCTGAGTTTGAAGTAAAATTTAAATAAAGCACACACACACACACAAAATAAACCCTGAATTGAAACATGTCAGCGTCCTGTTTTTGTTCTGGATCTGCCTCATGAATATTCACCGCCGATTTTTAATCCGGAAAAACTTTTACGTTTCATCTCGTCGTCCTTGTTCCTCCCTGCCTGCTGTCCTAGTTGTACCTGTGACAACACACACACTTAAACACACACTTTTCCCAACAGCGACTGCCTCGGCGCCAAGTTGGACTCGCTACAAAGAGAAACCCTCACACTCGGGTGGAGCAATGACACAGATATAAAGGGGGGCGGATCACACACACACACACACACACACACACACACACACACACACACTCGGAGGGGAGGAAGGGAAGAAAGAGAGGACACACACACACACACACTCTGACAGTCAAACCATATGTGAGGCGACACACACACACACACACACACACACACACACACACACACACACACTCGGAGGGGAGGAAGGGAAGAAAGAGAGGACACACACACACACACACTCTGACAGTCAAACCATATGTGAGGCGACACACACACACACACACACACACACTAAAGAGGCCTAAAATGTCCCGTTAATACATAATATCCACCACACACACACACACACTCAGTTTCATGTAAAATCCCCCTCTGGAGCCGCTGACGCCGACGTTTGTGGTGACAAATGACAGAAAAGTGACAGAGAGGGAAAAACACGTCCTGCCAGCTCCATTTTGTTTTTTTAAAGGACCAGGCTGCAGCTTTTTATGAAACTGGGAATGTTTGGCTGAGAGCTGAAGACGAAAACAACTTCTGCAACCTGGTTAAAAGGACGTAGATTTCCCAACCGGCCGACCCGACCCACGGTACCAAAGTACGTGACGAGCAGGGAAAGAGACTCAGAAGAGAAACTCAGTGACGTGGCGCTGGATTGATAGATGCCCTATCTGTCAAACGGGTCCTGGGTCGTCACTGGAGGAGAAAGCTCTGGATTGAGACCATCGAGGCCCACGGCGTCCTTCAACCAACCGATAAACGCTTTCTTTATTTTACAATGCTGCCATGAATGTATGACCGAGTTGATGCTCGGGACCGGGACTCACAGCTTACGGTCCAAAAACACAACTTTGTAACTGTACTCAGTGATTTGGAGGAAACTGGGTCGTGTTTCATAGAGAACATATTTCCAGGTGTTGCCGAACAGTACAAAGGTCCTGACAACCAGCAGCTTCACAATGAACACATCTGACGGAGGTCAGTTTACAGCACCGAGGTGATTTATGGAGTTTCCCGGGAGACAGATGCTGTTAGCTTTGTTGCTAAAGTAAGCGCTAACTGCTGCTAAATGTAGTTAGCTTCTGTTAGCTCAGTGAAGCCTCGCGGGTTCAGCCAGGAGCCAAACCTGTTCTGTTCTCTCTTCGTCAAACTCGCCTCCAGCTTCGTCTGGGTTTTTTCCCTCCTGGTGCAGACACGCTGTCCCAGGACGGTGAACTGTTCCTTATAAATGTTTGTCGATGTGTGATGATGATCTATCGACTGATGTCATCGCGGTGAAGTCGGATGGAAGCAGCAGCGACGACGTTCAAACCTTCAACCGTCGACGCTGTCGGAGTTTCCTCCTCCTGCTTTGTTGATTTCGGTGTCGAACAAACAGTGTGACCTGGTTCAGTGAGTTTAGAGCAGAACGAGCCAAGAACACAGGACCAGGACACACACACACACTCACACACACACACACACACACACACACACACACACACACACACACCACACTCACACACACACACACACACACACACACACACACACACACAGAGTCAGGACAGCGAGGAGGTGGTACCGCTGCTGCGTTTCAAACACGACCCCTCTGAGAGGTTCTGGTTGGGAAGTGTGTCAACGAACGGTGATCACACACACACACACACACACACACACACACTAACAGAGCGTTATCGTCTGATATTCTAATTAGTACGACATCAAAACAGGAAAGAGGTCCACCAGCTCCCAGCAGACACGAAGCCTGTCCAACAGCCCTACCTTCACTGTGTGTGTGTGTGTGTGTGTGTGTGTGTGTGTGAGTGTGTGTGTGTTTGCGTGTGTGTGTGTGTGTGTGTGTGTTTACACCTCAGATCAACAATATTAGGAAGTTTTCAGGTCATTTCTGCTCCGGGGGAGAAAAACTGTCAGATTTCACTTTTCTGTCTCTTTTGTTTGTTCTGACGGCGTTTTTTACATTTTTCTTCAGGTTTTTAACTTTTGTTGCTCCGAGACGCTCAAACAGGAACGTTGTAGGGAATCGAACCTGTGACAGTGTCACAACAACACAACAACACAACAACACAACAGCTCACAGCAAACCTAAAGGAAACATCTTGTCAGTTGGATCTTTCTTCCTGTTTCAGCTCGTGAACATATTTGTTTCCACATAAACGCTGTGAGTTCTTGTCATGAAAACTTGCTGTAGACACAAAGACGTGTCGGACGCCGTGATTCATTTAACCTTGTGTGTTTTGTTGCGTGGTCGTGGCGGCAGGCCAGCTGCCCTACTGTCACCCTGATTCAATCTGAGCCTCAGGGGGGAACCTTCCTCCCACAGGGGAGCTGTTTCCCAGGGGACACGCAGGCTGATGGACACCCCAAGGACAGTTACCCAAGCCTCAAGAAACAGAGAGCGAGTCCAGGTGCATCAACTTTCATCTCTTTACAGGAACCGGTCCAGAAACCGTTGTTCTGTCCCAGCTCGTCTTCCTGTCTCCTGTTTTAACTGTGACATTAGAGACAAAGACAAAAGACACACGAGGAACGAGATCTGTGTTGTTGTGTATTGAGGTTGAGCTGTTCTGTTTGTGTTAAATCCTGTTTTTTGTTCTTTCTGAGACACCAGCTCAGTTTCCATGAAGCATTTTGAAGAATATCACTTCAGAAAACAGCAAAATAAAAACAACTCTTCCTCTAGTTCACATAGAGAGTTTGTTTGCAGGCTTGAGGTGTTTTTTGTCTTTTGTGACCAAATCACGCTTCACCTAACCGAGTTCATTCGCTCAAAACAGTTCATGGAAATGCACCAGATTCACATTTTGATTTTTTGCAAACTTTCAAACATTTGCTTCAAATTCGCTCGACATTTTATAGAAACATGTCGACTGTGACGTCGCTATTTTGCATCTCAAAAACAAACATGTTCAATGAGACGTCGAGACAAAATCGTCCCGACTTCTCATTGAAAACATCAGATTTTTTCGTGATATTAATCGTGAGAAGTACCGAAGGTTCAGAAATAATTGCTGCGTGTCGACAACAACTCTGAAGCCACAAACACACAAGCTGAGATCTGCGACTTCGAATCTACTGTCGACTCATTTTGCCTTTTTTGTCTTTTTCTATTTGAATTCTTGAATTCTTGTCGTGCATCATCACATCTGATGGCTGTAGCACAAACAGAAGATGTGTCGGTCTGAAGAGTTGATGTTCATCATCGCTGAGCAGTGAGACAGACGAACATCCTGAAGAGTTTCTGCACGGCAGGTGAAAAGTGAACAGTGGGAGCAGATGTTCTGCAGATGTTCTGCAGATGTTTTGAAATGCTGATATCGTGTGTTGCACTTTAATATTTCCCTCTTTTTCATTTCTTCCCTCCTCTGACCTCTGACCCTCCTCCCTGTCTGTGGTTTGTAATGTGGCTGAACTTGAGCCATTATTGTACCATCATCATCTTCATCATCACCATCATCACCATCTTCTTCATCATCATCACGACTGTCTGCCAGCAGATTGGGAGCAGCAACATAATGAAAGAAGGAAAAGGAGAAAAGGAGGGAAGATATTGAACATCCACGTATCAATCCTCGTCCAATCACATCGATTCAGTGCCGTCAGAGGGAGGAGTCAAGACGATGGAGAGACTTAAAAAGAGGAAAAACTCAGAGGATGTAAATGAGAGAGGAAGAGAAACGAGAGAAGGAAATGATTTAAGGGCGAAGGAAGGAAGAAAGAAAGAAAGAAAGAAGAAGATACAGGATGAAGAAATAAATACAATAGAGACAGAAAGCTGCAGAGATGTAGAAGAAGGAGTGAAGCTGCTTTTTTATCGTCAGTGGAGAAAAACAAGAAACGACAAACTAACAGGTCAGTGTGGTTTTATTTATTAATATTATTATTAGTAATATAATCTGATCTGATATGAAACTTCAGGATCCTCAGCTTTTAATGTAAATAACATTTTAATTGCATTTTGATTTCTGCTGCCAGAAAAAAAAGAAAAGCTGCTCGTATCAATTTATAATAATCAATATTTTATCTGTGGACGACATTTATCTAAATAAAAGAAAGATAAAGTTAGTATGACAAACGTTTCATTCATAAAACATGTTTTACTAGTTTAAACTATAAATGTACAAATATAAAAATGTGATTATTTTAATGTATAAGATATACATTTTTAAAATATAATTATTAATGATCTATTTATTAAGAAAGACAAGGATTCAAACAAATTTAAGAAAATAGGAAAAAAAGTTTTTAAAAAAAATGCTTTTAAATCTGCAATTTACATCCAAATAAACTAAAAACATAAAAAGATAAATAATAATAATAATCATGAAAGGTTTATTAAAAAACAATTACCACAAATACTAGAAATATTTCAAAGTGACAAATGTTTGAACAATTAATAAATTAAGGATAAATTAATTAAAATGAATTAATCAATATTTTTATTTGAGAAAAATCAATTAATTCCTAAATAACTTTTGAGCCTCTGACAGTAGTGAATCATTACAGTTGTCATGGCAAAACCCAAGAAATCTCACATTGCTAAAGTTTCATTCTGAAAATTAAATAAATAAAAGCAGAAGGTAACGGGCTGAAGTGTCCAATCACAAGGAGGGTCAGTTTTATTTGACCAATCAGGAGGCTGAGCTGATGTTTCTGCTCTGACTTGCAGGACAGAGACATGAGGACGACTCCAGACGCTGAAGAGGTAACGACTCATGAACGAACTTTACAAATAATAAAACATATATAACGTGTATAAATAAGTCCATGACAGGAAAATGTCCTTATGTGTTTTCCAGTCCATCAGGTGTACTGTGTCCGGCTGCAGCTGCGTGTGCTTCAAACCAGGAAGTGTTCAGCTCAGGTCATGTGATCGCTGCGGACACGGCTGGGTGGCTCACGGTGAGACTGAAACTGTTCAACCTTCATCAGGTCGGCTTATGTTGCCAGGTTGGATGACCAAACTTGAATTTTTAGCACAGCTGATAAGTAGCTCTCCAGGTAAAGTTCATGCAGCTACTGAGGTCGAGGCTCAGGGGTCAAATCCTCTCTGTAGTTTTTGCTGCGTGAAGTAAAATTTGGCGTCATAAAAACTTTAATGTTGGAGCAAAAGAAGTTCTTCAGACGTCTGTGACTGAAGTTTGAAAAGATCTCTCACATTACATAATAAAAGGTCATTTTGAACCCTGTAAGGACGTCACTTGGACATCGATAGTGAACATTGAAAAGACGTCTATAAAACTTTCATTCTGGCTCGTCGAAGATGTTGAGAAGACGTCTTTTGGAGATGTTTTCGCTCAGTGGGATAAACTGGGTCATTGGTAACAGGTGATAGCATCATGATTGAAAGGCTCAGTCGAACACAAGTGAGGGTGGGGCGAGGTTCAACACTGTGTTTGACACGTGACTGTTTAAAGGAGATTATTACACAGACTGTTGGTGAACGGTCCGTTTGAAAATGATGATTGCATTCTGGTTTTGTTTCACACACTGCTGTTAGTCTCTGAGGGTTGATGTCGAAAAGAAACTGCAGCTTGACGACGACACAGTGTTGGACCACACACACACACACACACACACACACACAGTGCAGATGTGTTCAGTCGCTACGGTGACATGAAGTCAGGTGTCGCTGTCATCACATCACCAAGAGCATCTGGAGGGAGCATCTGCACACACAAACACACACACACACACACACACACACACACACTTTGACGCACATCGGTTAACTTTCATGTTGAACTACAACTTATATTCCTTTATTTTATTATTTTTTTAATCATTGATAATTTATATCTTTAGTTGTTCTTCTCTCTATTTGCAGATGAAGACATGTTATTAAATAAAAGGAAAATCTGAGTCCTTGTCGAGAAAATAATATTAATAATATTAACTTTATTTGTAAAAGATGCAGCTGTGTGTAACAAAACAGGACAAATATTAAACAATGAGTTAAAACAATAACAAAAGGTAAGAGAGAAAAGAAACCGTCAGGAGTTGACAGTGTTATTCGTCGTCTTCCTCTGCAGCCGTGGAGAAGCTCCATCTTCAGGCCCAGCTGCCCTCCACCTGTGGCCCAGTGGAGGTGGCCCTTCCTGGGCTGGTGTTCGACCTGAGCTCCCTGGTCCTCTACGGAGCTCAGGCCATTCCTGTTCGGCTCAAAATACTGCTGGATCGTCTCTACAGCATCCTCACCCCAGATCAGGTACAGGTACTGTGTGTTTGTCAGAGCAGCAGTGTTTGTTTAGTGGAGTACAGTTAATGTGTAACAGATTACTTTTTGTCTCTTCCAGGTCGGACACATCCTGCACACGCTGGGCTGGAGTTTGGGGGATTATGTTCGAGGGTACATGCTGCAGGTAAACACTCACACAGTGATGTTTCGATTATTGAAACTGAAATTGATTAGAAGGAGTCAATTCCAGAAAACCTCGAGCAGAAACACCACAAAAGTTATTAACTGCAAACTTTCTGCATTAGCACCCAAAGACTTGAACTACACGTCCATCGAATGAGAGCTGTGTAACTCATTTCCTTCTTTTTCAATCACAACTTACAGGCTCAAGCCGTAAATCGTCAACTGCTCTCAAATCTTAATTTAAAGATTAAAAGTTGCTTCCCGAGCTCATCTGTTCACGTCGTCATTTATTTCTCTCCAGTTTCCCAGCGGGAAGGTGTTGGAGCGCTGGTTGATGGTGACTCCTGAAGAAGAACTGCTCATCCTCAAACAGTTCCTTCGCTTTGGCGAGACACGACCCATCGTCGAGTTGATGACGCTACAGTGCCTGACAGCAGCCAATCACCTCTCTGATCCGGAGCTGAACCCCGCCTCCAGGAGCTGCCAGTCAAACCTCAGCACGTTCCTCGAGCGGAACGGGGGATCTCCAGGAACGTTGAGGAACACAAGAGGAGATTCGCTTCTGGTGGCCGGTGTCTGCCGATTTAAGAGGACCGGTCCTGATGAGCACAACGACTCTGTCCACCATTTTGAAAACTTTCCAGGTGGACAGTCGTTGCTTCTGCCTTTCCACTTCCCAACTTCCACCTTTCACTGCTTGGTTCCCCCCCACAAGGTGATGAATAAACCCCTCCACTTAGATTTTACAACAGGCTGCCAACCGAAATAGAAAGTTAAATCTGAAGGTTTTGTTTGTTTTTCTTTTACCAGGAGCTTGTTCCTCCCAGTAAGCTGACACAGTGCCTACGGAAGCCCAGTGGGATCAAACTGGCCGAGAGACAAAGGCAGGAAGGAGGATCAAGAGAACAAGAGAATGATCCGCTTCTGCAACAACCTAAAGTTGAACTGGCTTTAAGAATCAAATCTGACCCTGACAAGCCGAACCCAGTCCTGTCGATACGGCATCAGGACCCCCAGTTCGACTACGACCAGAGGATCAACCTTCAGAGGTCCATCCAGGAGGACCCCTCCTCACGCTCTCCTTCCTTAAACCGCTCACTACATCCATCAGTTTCCTCCTCCCCTCCGAAGATTTCCCACAAGTCCTTCTCTCTCAATCCTCTACCATCGTTCTCCTCCTCCTTCCTGTGTCCTCTCCCGACCTCCTCGTTTTCTTCCTCCCTCCGTCCTCTCCCCTCTTCCCTCTGCTCCCTGTCTTCTTTTTCACCTGCAGGAGGTCGTAAGGGGAGGGTCTGTTGTGGCGTTTGTGGGAAAAGCTTCTACGACAAAGGTAGGAATGTTGTGGTCTTAAGTCTGTACACATCCAGCGTAAATGCATCTTCAAGCGTCTTGAGTCAAGAGTCTTAGTCCTACAAGGTTCAGTTGTTTTTTCTGGAGCTGATGATGGACGTAGCTAAAGATCGACATCTCGTTTCATTTACATCTCTGTTGAGAGTTGCAGATACGCAGAACCAACTTAATCTTTTTCAACTTAATAATTTTCGAGCACACGAATGTAAAAGTATTAATGTGCCAGTGTCCGTCACGTCAAGGTGTGTCAAGGCATCATCCTGGAAAATTTGCCAAAATTAGTTTCAATCGGAGCTGCTGCAGAGTCATTTCACCTGCTACTGAATACCAATTGTACCCTTTCCCATTAAAGACAAAAGACAGATGTTAGTGAGTGTTAGTGAGTTTTTCGTTGAGTGTTATGATGCGTGTTTTGGCTAAAGTTGTAGTTTCCAGCCCAGAAATTCAGTCAGTTTGGCACCAACTTCACAGTTTACCTCTTTCTTTGTAGGAACGCTGAAGATCCACTACAATGCCGTCCACTTGAAGATCAAACATCGCTGCACGGTAGCGGGCTGCACCATGGTCTTCAGCTCGTTGCGCAGCCGAAACCGCCACAGCGCCAACCCAAACCCACGGCTGCACACTGGCGCCGGCAGAGACGCACACAACCACAGAAACACACACGCTGACCTGCACACGATCGTTCACTCTGAAACGCAGATACACAAGGACAAAAGCTCTCACAGAAACGTACACAGCGCTCACACGCGGATGTGCACGGAGATCGGTAACACACTCTGGCAGCAGGACGATGATGCAAACACAAGAGTACGAATACACTCGCTGAGAAACGGACTCAACGGTCGTACAAAACCCCAACATGGCTGCCGGGACAAAACACCCCCGAACGCAGACTCCCCGCCTCCTCCGCCACACTCTTCCACCTCCACCTTCAGATCCGACCTGCGCCCCCAGGCCCCGCCTCCTCCTCCTCCACTCCTCCCAGCATGCACTGCTCCCTCACTGGACTGTTCTCGCTCACTCTCCCCCCTGGTTGTTCCCGTGGTGGAGAAAACCAACCGCTGTCGACACCTGCTCGACCTCCACACCAACCACGCCGCACCTGCCCCCATCGCCATGGCAAACAGTCAACCTGTGTCACGTGACTATGATGTCACAGAAGGAAGACGAGGCGAGGCTGGCGTCAGCCCACCGACCAATCAGCAGCGGCAGTGGGAGTCAAGTGACCCCGTCCCAAAGAAGAAGCCCAGGAAGTCGAGCACGCCGGTGAAAATAGAAAGAGAGAAGACGAAGGAAGAGGAGTGTTGAAGATCTGTGGTGTTTTGTCCCTCAGCAGCAAAATGTTAAAAAATAACTTTCAGGAACCAAAACTCAAATCTTTCCAAAATTAAGATTAAGATTTTGTTTCATGTTGTAATAAAATTTGTAACTGTACTTATTAAAATTGTAACACGCTAACATTTGCACATTTGTCGTACTGCACAACTGAGCCTGCAGACTCCATTTTAGATCGATGAAAGCCCCCGCCGACGTCAGACTTGAAGCTTAAAAAGACACTTTAATTTGCGGTTAAATGCATAAAGTGTTTGCCTGAAATATAGAAATGTGTGCATCAGTTCATCAGACATCACATATTTGAGGTGGGTGGCTGAAAAACGGCTTCAAAGCACTTTTCATTGAAAATCGTTTGTAGTAACTCGACAAACTGAGCCTGAGCAGTCCTAAAATGGCCGCCACACAGGAGAGAGCGCTCTTAATTTACTTTACAACACGAGCTTTCTTCTGTTCTTCACATCATGAGGACAAACTTTGGATCAAAAATGTGCAGTTTGTATTTTCTGTCTGTCTCCGCCATGATAAATGTGTGACCAGCATGCTGCTCTGTGCAGGGGCTCCCCCCAGTGTTTGTGGTCGGTTACTGCAATAATGTCTGTAATAAAAACTTTACTATCATACACACATTTAGCTGATAATAAAAATAGTCTTTCTTTTATTCAAGCAGGATTTAAAATACAGGACTTTAACTTGTAATGTATTTTTCACATTGAAGGAGAACTAAGACATATCATCATTGTTTGTGGTAATTTGGAGATTTTAAGGACATAATTATTAATCTTATTTATTGTATCTTTATTTATTTTAATTGATTTTCTTATTTTACGTTTTGTTTGATGACTGAAGACGACGAGAAGAAAGCGGAACTCCTGCCTCGGGGCTCGGGTTTCCACTCGGAAGACATTTATGGAGGCACAAAAACCGGAAACGCGTTTAGCTAGTAAACAATGCAACAAATTTGGATAAAAACATGAACTATGGTCCCAGTTTGAGCAGAGACGCGGTGGACGCTGCGGACACGGTCGGTAACATGTCCAAAGCCGCGGGCCTGAGGGGGTTCGTCGCGGAGAGACTCGCCGCCGCCTCCCGGGAAATCTTAGCGGTTGTGGACAAAATCGTCGCCGGGTACGAGGAGGAGGCTTCGGGCTTCAGACAGGAGATCGAGCGGCAGAGGAGGCAGCTGGAGGAGCTCCTGCAGCCGGAGCTCGGACTCAGAGCAGGTCGGTCACAAACAACTACAATCCGCGAAATACCGGGTTTGTTGCGGTATGGGCGCGCCGAACCCCATTAACATATCGTGTAATTTAATATTTACTTTACTATTTTAGAAATTTGCGTGAATCAGGTTAAAAAACATGGGAGTTTATTTAATCAACGTGACTTAGTCTTTAATTCGGCAGTACTGTAATTGATTAACAAGCGCATTATAGACCGTTTTTGATTGGAATTATCTTCCCAAATTAGGGATGTTAACCAGGGTTGCACTGCCGATTTATGGTTATTTTCCACATTTATATTGCTGATTTCTGTATGCCGAATTTGAGGGTAAACACCATTGCTGATTATAACAGTGTTCAATCACGCTGTCCTCACATGTATTCATTTATTTTCTTTAAGAGAATCTTAAATAGCAGGTTTTGCTATAGGAGTTCTGTATATGTGTGCTATAATCAAGCTGATCACACTGGAGGCTCATTTGAACATTTTTCCACTTTTAATGAGAATCAGTTAGTTTAAGTGAGTCACATCTATCTCAATCTTTCAAAATAAAACTCCTGATATCGCACATTTTTTCCAGGCGTGAAGCGCAGCAGGAGCCTTTTCCCTGTCGAGGAAGAGGAGGGTGAAGATGAAGAGTCCCCTGAGCATCCAGGGAACCTGGAGGACCCGACTAACCAAACTCCAGCAAGGTTCCCACAGTTCTCACTAAGTTTACATGAGGTTAACACAGGAAATATATGATTTGTTTAAAATAAAGTTACTTTTGCTGTCTGAAGCTTAATATTATGTATTTCTTATCTTTTCCAACACTTCAGGTCTTTTACCTCCAGAGGTCAGTGTAAGAAGAAGAAGAAGCCTGGCAGACCTCAGATCAGTGACGCAGAGAGCCATGCAGAGCTCAGGATCCGCATCCTGGAGGACTGTCGGACTGATGTCCTCACAAACAGCGGTGAGAGTAAAGTCAAATAAATTTAACAGGACGTGAAGAGAGTCTGTCTTCTTGTCGTCTGGTTCCTAAAGAGGAAACTTTGGAAGACAATAAAATCTGATGCGTCTAAAGTGTTTTCACTTCATTGTTTCCTTCTTTTCTCTCTCAGTTCTTAAGAAATGTCCGCTGCTGAAGCTGAAGTGTCCTCGAGGGCTGCAGGAGGCAGATTTTCTTGACTTGCTGAAGTCCACCTTCCCCCAGCTGTCAGGAGACGACAAGCGATTTGACATGTTAACATCCGACAAGAGACGCAGATTACAGCCTCTGAAACTAAAGACAGTGACGCCAGAGGAGATCAGCAGGAACATCAGCTGCACAGGATGGGGGAAGTCAACGCTCTTTATCAGACTGAAGGTAGTTGGTCATATTAAAGACATAGAGCTCTCTGATCTCACTTCCCCGCTATACATGCTCATAATAAACATCACTGGGACAAACAGACTCCATGTTTCTACACAAAGACAGAAAGAAGTTCATGTAGAACATTTGCTGAATTCACAAGAAGGAACAAATAAGTCAGAATCAGTCAGAGACAGAGTTTCACACAGTTTATAAAGTGTCTCCAACTCAACAACTCACTAAACTGACACATTTGTTAAGGGAGTCTGGGGACAAAGAAGTCGCCTATACTGGTTACTGTTTAGTGTATCTGTAAAATGTGACATGTTTAGCATCAATAAAATGTTTCTTCTTTCATAAGTTGAGTGTAAATGGTGAAATCAGTGTAAACAGTGTGTTCAAACAGCTGCTAAATGTTGGCAGGTCAGACTTTAGCACTTTAGACACAGAAGCAGACAGGCTGGTGCAGCCATGCTGCCACAAACTGACACTTTTTACAAGGAAACACACAACTTACTGTTTTCATTTAATGCTGAATTTACAAGAAGGAGACAATGAGTTAGAATTTGTGGATACATATTTTAATATCAGGTGTGAACCGACGGGTTTGAAAGTGTCCGCTTGTGATCGGATCACTCAGGAAGGATCTTGACACCAGGTTCAACCAGACCAGAGAAGCATTTCTTTCAGTTTCTGGCTGTTGGAAAGGTTTTGAACGTAGGCGTCACTTTGTTGAAAACGACAGATGGCAGGTAAAATCTGACTTCTTTATATCTTCCAGACACAAAAGGAACTTCAGACCAACGAGGAAGATTTTCATCAGACAGGAGACAACAACACTGAAGACTCTCTGTCCACCTCTGTCATGTTGACGTGTGATGAAACGAGACCTCAAACAAGGTAAACGTGTCAGGCTCCACTCCCGTAGTTTCAGTCTTTCCACCAGATGTTGGAACCTGACTGCAGGGATTTGACATCACTTCTGTACCCCTTAATCTTTGCTCTTCATTCCTACAGCAGCCCTGTTCAGGAAGTCGAAGGAAGAACTGAAGGAAGTCAAGTGTCCAGCAGCACAACGTCACAACAACAACAACACGTACAGGATGGCGAGGATGAGGATCATCGAACATCAGAACCGGCTGAGGACTTTGTGGACTGCACTGCAGCTGAGAGTAAAACTGACGGTAGAGATGACATTGAAAAGGAAGAAGAAAGAGGAGAGTCGAGTGACAGCGACGATGATTGGAAACAAGACAAGAACAACGAGGAACTGAGGTCAAAGACGAAAAAGAAACAAAAAGTCAGACGTTCTGGTTTAAAGACGACTCGGACAAAGACTGAGAATGCTGATGTTTGTCTCTCCTGTAAAGTCTGTGGAGCTCTGCACAAATCAGAAGTCAAGTTTGTTAAACATGCCTGGAGTCACGTGGATGATCCAGAAAGTCTTTGTGGCGTGTGTGGAGAACATTCAGAGTCTGAGGAGGCGCTGAAGGATCATCTTCAAAGCCAACACAAAACTGAAGACTGTCACATTTGTGGAGAGTCTTTCCTCAGTGTTCCCAGCCTCAATGAGCACGTGGCTGCACACTCAGGGGAGAGACCGTACGAATGTGATGTTTGCTGTGAAGCATTCGCATTGAAGGTGTCTCTGGAGAACCACCAGAAACTCCACAAGGCCGGTAAGCTGCACAGATGTTTCACTTGTCATAAAGTGTTTGAACTGAAGGAGCAGTTAAAAGTTCACTGCCGGACTCACAGCAACAAAAAGACGCGCCTCTGTGGCGTTTGTGGTAAATCTCTCAGCGATTACAGATCTTTATCCCGCCACAAGATGACGCACTCTGAGGAAAGACCTCACATCTGTCAGGTGTGCGGGAGGCGTTTCAAACTTCCCGGGACGCTGAAGCAACACAAGAAGATTCACACAGACAGAGAGAGATCGTACCTCTGCGACGTTTGCTGCAAAATGTTCCTGACGAGCAAGGAGCTGCAGATCCACATGAGACGGCACACCAACGAGAAGCCGTACCACTGCGGCGAATGCGGCAAGGGATTCAGCACCAAGGGTCCTTTGACGATTCACATGAGGGTCCACACGGGAGAGACACCGTACCGCTGCCCGGACTGTGGCTGGTCCTTCAAACGCAAGGTTAATCTGGACAACCACCTGACGGTCCACTCGGGCCAGAAACCGTTTGTTTGTGGGATTTGTGGGAAAGCATGCGCTCGCAAAACTTACCTGACTGTCCACATGAGGACCCACAACGGGGAGAGACCGTACAAGTGTACCCTCTGTGATAAAGCCTTCACTCAGGGTCACTGTCTGAAAACACACATGAAAAGCCACCTGGTGGCGGAGGCTGCGACGTGACACGAACACTCGACCCATTTCACATACCTTCTATAAATAGGACTGAATTGTCGTGTTTCTTTTATTTATTTTTTACCTAAGTTATGTAAATGTCATGTTAGTGCCGCCATGTGAAATGGCTCAAAATAAGAGTGTACAGAGTTTAATGCTAATGTGAACATGCTCATAATAGACATGTGAAGTAAAGTGCAGTTATTTAAGGTACTTGAAGTGAGAATGTGAAGTAATTTACACGACCTGACCTCGTTCGGTCGACCCTCAGATTCCACTGGGCTCGTCTCAGCTGTGTTACAGCAGCAGATCTGCAGCTAGATTGCATCCGGTCAATTTTCAAAATAAAACACCTGCGTCTATGTTTATGTCTTGTTTTCTTGTTGTTGTGTTGTCGTTGTCGGCTAATTCATCCCTGACTCCCGGGCTAATCCGGCTGATAATCTTGCCACGTCTGTGACACTGTTGGTTTAAGCCAACAATAAATGTTGTCTAACTGTTACCTGGGCTAAGCTAAAGTTAGCCAGCAAAAGTAATTTGCAAATGTCCCGGTGGGTTGACTGAACTTACTTGCATTAATTTCGGTATCTGATCATCTGCTGCTTCACATGTGATTCAAAGGTAATCAGTGAACTCAGTGAACTCTGCAGTCATGAACAGATTACATCAGACACACACACATATTTGCATCAGGTATGAAGGACAGCAGCTACCACACCACACGAGTGCTTTGGGAAACGTGTCTGTTTTGCATTTTTTCCCTGTGTTGATTATGATTTTTGATTGGAGGTGAAGAGCAGGTGAGATAAAGACTGATTTGTATTACTTCTACTGTTTAATTTATTTTCCCCATGATTTTGCCACAGGGAGGTCAGATCACAGGGACAATGAAAACACACTGAGTAAATTATTCTAACATTTATTGTCAAACATCATACTAGAATATCTTTGTACTACATTGAAGTGTAATATACAAAAACTTTTACCACAAATTAACTTTTTTATTGCACACAACTTCATTATCTTACACCTCTTAAACCTTTGTCAACATCTGAATTTACATTGGTGGCGACAACGTAGTGACCTACAGTTCATTAAATCACATTCGTTAAGATGAACGTTTGACAGAACTCAAATGACTCATAAACAAAGACATGTATTCAAATCAAATCTGGTCATTTAGACCAACACACCTGTCTGTCTGGCTGCAAGTAATTGTTTCCGCAGCAGATACGCAGTTAGACACCGAAACAACAACATAACCGGATGTTATGTTGTTGTTTCGGTGCCTAACTGCGTGAGGAGTAGTGTATTTTACCGGCTATTTTACGTCAGAATTTAACATTTGATACTAGCGTCATAGTGTTAGCAAGCAAATATATAAATGTGGTGTTAGATAATTTTATAATAAACAACTAACTACTCATTTATAACATTTAGCAAGCAAAGCCTCATGATGTTCTTGTTATTAGAACTTCATCTGTCCAATAAGATGACCAGATAGCTTAGCTGCTTATTTAGCACAGCCTCTCCAAATCTCGTTTAAATTCTCGTTCAACATTCAAGCGAGACTTTTCTGTGATCTGCTTTGGTGCAGCTCTTCCTTTGTTATTAGAGCCATGCTTGCGTGGGGTAGACAAAAAGACAAAGACAAATTTAAAAGAAAGAAGGAAAACTGAATGAAAGTCTGGTCGTTTGTGTAGTCTAGTTAAAAGGCTCTCCTCCTTTTAACGTGACAAATCAACTTTCTTTTAGTAGCTTTACGTTGTTACAGGGTGTTGCATCTCTCCATGAAAACCCTGTGGCAATACAACACACAAATATTCAAGACTCTAAATCACAATTACTTGCATTATTTTTATATATTTACCCTTAGCTTTTTAAAAAAAAATTGTTAAGTTGTTACAAACAGGTGAGAGCAGGACTATTTCAGTCATATTTTTATTATCCTTTTACATGGTAAATTAAAACAGATAAATGTATTTTTTGTATTATTGAGCCACCAGGAGGTCAGATCGCAGGTCAGCAGCACCATTATTTAAATATTACACCAATCATCTCTGTATGAGTTTGACATCTGTGCTGCATGATTTGTAGAGGCCTATATAGAGTGTACAACGAAAACACAAACACAGTTAATTATTTGTATTCCTTAGTTTAAATACACTTGTCATTATTGTAAATCAATATTGTTAGACGCAATTATAGTATAATATGAGAAAATACATATTGCAAATTTGATAAGTGCACACATCCATTCATAATCTGAAATCTTACTAAATACTAAAGTAAATTCCCAAACTTTAAATAAAAGTCTAACATGATGGTTCTCGACCCAAAACAAACTGCAATAACTTTTGGTACGGATCCAGGACTTGTTTCTTACTTTCTTCTACATCGCGAGATAGGATGTTCTTCAACATTTTTGTTAATTTCTCAGGGAATAATGCATGGATCTCGATGGGAAATTATCAGGGGTGTTTGGGTGGCTGGTATCCGTGAGTGAGTACAAAAGGGGACTGTTGGTGGAGTTATGCGCTATTCTCGTTAGATATTTGAATACCCGATTTGAAATGAGAATTTAGGGTATGATACTCTCACGTGTGATCCAACCCTCATCCTGATTTGGTGATTTGTTTACAACATTGTAGTTTTCCTGCCCGCTGTAGAAACAGCAGAGGCAAAACCAATCGGATGGGCAGATTGAGCCAAATTGTACACATCAACAGCCCACACATGTCACTAAATACAGAGTGTGTGTACATCACATTGGCAATCAGATATCCCCCAAAGCTGAACATTAATACTCCCATTATAGCCATGATGGTATGAAAAGCCCTCTGCTTTGATTGGTCAACACGCTCCCTGTTCCCACCCACCTCCCCCGGCCCCGGGCGCTTCAGAGCGCAGAGAACCGAAATGCTGCAAAAAGAGACGACAACTAAGAATACAGTCACAATGCAGAAATACAAGATGACACTGAAGTTGAAGCTGCACCCATAAATTACAGCCGGCCATCCAAAGCAAAGTGCCCAAACACACCCAATGACAATGTTTCTGATCCTGATGCCGCCTGTTTGTTTGAGTCCCAGGTAGGTGACGGGGTGAACAACAGCCAGGTAGCGCATCACACAGGTCAGCATCTGAAACAGACCCTGTCCGAGGGAGGTGACAGACCAGATGCTGAGCCCTGCAAACATCATCGCCGTAAGCTTGACATAGCCGCCACAGAAGAAGAGTGTGAACCCCACGACTTCGTCCAGCTGCATGACAATGGAGTGATAGGTGATGATGTCACAGTGAGTTGTTGCAGACATGGAAATGGAGCGCTGTTCCCTCCACTGTTGGTAACCCAGGTAGAGGACGAGGATGGGGAGAGGGAGAAGGAGCAGGATGTAGGTGATGGAGAAAGCAGAGATGACAAAGATGCTCAGTCTGGAACTGAAGCAGTCGTTTAAGAGAAGATGGAGGGAGGAGTTGGAGGAGAGGTGAGGAGGAACAAAGGAGACGTCGTCAAAGGAGGATGAGTTGACTGACATGTTTACATGGAGGTCTGAAGAGGAGAAGGAGAACAAACAGGAGTTGAAGACAGATGAGGACACAGTGTTAAAACCAAATATAGACACAGAATAAATAAAATATTAATAACTTAATCATTAGTTATACTTTCTGTGTACCTTCAAGTAAAGTGAAACACAATACTGAGAAGTAACCCTTTAAAATCATTAGTTACTAATTAGTAAATCATAACTAATGATTAAGTAATCAGTATTTAATGACCAAAAGGTGGTTTTCTGTCAGTGTCAGTAATATAAATTCAGAAACATATCTGACTGATCACACCCTCCACTTTATTTGCTTATTTACATGCAATAATTCACTAAAAACAATTCACTTCATGGTAAATTTTAAAAAAGGAACAAGAAACAAATTTTTAGAAAGTTCTTTTAAGCCTTGCACATTTAAATTCTCTTAAATTAATGATTTGTCATATAACAACAATTTAGTAATACATAATTGCAATTGATAAAATATAATCTGCCTATTCAACAGTGAATACATGTGAATAACTAAATATAAATCTCTAAATCATAAATCTTCAGAAAGCTTATTTTTAAATTACACCCACCTCAGCAGAGTTTCTTTCTGATCGTCTTTCACCTGCGTCTCCAGACTCTGACTGCTGTTCGCTGGTATCATATCCAAATATATCTTCATAAGTATCTGTCATTAAGTGTGTGTGTGTGTGTGTGTGTGTGTGTGTTTTTGCATTTAATATTTTATGAACCACTTTTACGGTAAATTACAACAGGTTAATGTATTTTCCACATTATTGTGCCACAGGTAGGTCAGCTCGCAGGTGAGCACCGCCATTATTTGAATATTACACCAATCATGTCTGTTTGTCATCTGTGCTACATGATCTGTAGAGATCTGAATAGATTGTTCAACAAAAAACAAACCCAGAGAAACAATTATGTTATTTGTTTATTCATTTAATAAATACAGTCATGTCACATCATTATACTACACTATCATTATACAACATTACAGTATAATATTAAAAAGATTATACTGCAAATTACTAATGATTACACACAAAGGTTCATAATCTTAAACAATTTAAACTTCCCTAAACACTAACATTAATTCTGAAATGTAAAATAAAAGTAAGAAAACCAAGAAGAAGAAAATGTAGTAATATGGTTCATTAAATCAGTCCATTAAGATGAACATTTACAAGATTGAAATAACTCATGAACAAAGACCTGTATTCAAATCTTGTCATTTAGCCAGGCACACCTGTCTGTTTGTGAACAAATGGCTTTGTTTATATCACATAGACGCTTCGATTATTTCTTAACCGTCTTATGAAACAAGCCTAATTCTATTTGACTACCAACATTTTTCATGCCAATACATTGGCATTACTAAAGAAATTTGAAATTGACCAGGCAGCATGCTAACTAGCTAATCCTTGTCTCATTTGTAATCTGATAAACAGTTCATTCTTCAAATTCAGTTCCCCCACACAGCTATTCTCCAGGCCTGCAAAGTTAATTATATTCAATCAGCCTCAGCGCTACTCTTTCTTTAGTGCTCAATCAGCAAATGCTAGCATGCTAATAAGCTACATGGTGCCGAATTAATAATTATTACCATTAGTAATGAGGTGCTGGGGGGGCTGTATTCTTGGTCTTTCACTATTTACAATATTTACAATATACGTAAATGACAATTCTTCAGTGCATCAACGTCTGTTTTTACGTAGATGACACAACTTTATATGTATTGAATATGTATACTCATATTTGGTCTGCCTTCAGATTTTTTTAGCGTACACTTTCTGCGCTAATTTAGAAGCAAGAAAATGTATTGTTCTGATTACGAATTCTCAGAAAAGTCAGCTCACAGGGCCAGAAAAGCCACTATTTGAATATCATCTCAATAGTTTCTGCATCAGTTTGTCACAGCTGCATGAGTATAGAGATTATACACACCATAAAACGAGAAAGAGTAAACGGTTTGACATTCATTTCTTCATTTGAATACAATAATAGCAAAATATTACAACATTTATTAGTGCACACAGAAGTTAAAAATGTCACACATTCCTAAACATTAAAATGAATTCCAATTTTTTTTTAAGTTATACACAAAAAAGTTTGTACTATAATCAATTTGTGCAGTTTGGACCACATGTCTGACAAATGTTTCCCAGAATTGCAAATTTAACTTCTTCATTTAACCTCCTCTTAAAGGTTCTTACCCTTCAAGGATGTCTATGAGAAGGAAAACAATATGGGGAGTGCTGCACAGGGTCTAGAAAAACAGTGATGGTATTGATCAAGTACATACAAGACATAACAACCTCACACAGAAAAAAAAAGAGATATAAAGTCAATATCACCAGGCTGTTGCATCTCTTCCAGTGGCTTAATGGCTGCTTTCATTTGTCCCTTCAGTTGCTGTTATGCCAATACAACACACAAATATTCAAGAATCTAAATCACGAAATCTAAAACAATAACTTTAATTATTTTGTATATATTTAACCTTGGCTTTTTAAAATGTTTTTGTTAAATTGTTACTTGAGGGAAGACCCTCAAATGTAATCTAACCCTCATCTTAACTAAGTGATTTGTTTACAACATTGTAGTTTTCGTGCCTGGTGTAGAAACAGCAGAGGTAACACCAATCTGCTGGGCAGCTCGAACCACAATACGGATATGACCACCAAACACTTCTCATGAAGCACAGGTACAGCTACTGCCACACTGACCATCACATTCCCCCCAAAGGTGAACATTAATACTCCCATTATGAGCACGATGGTGTGGAAAGCCCTCTGTTTTGATTGGTCAACACGCTGCCTGTTGCCACCCACTTCCCCCGGCCCCGGGCGCTTTAGAGCACAGAGAACAGAAATACAGCAGAAAAAGATGACAACTAAGCTCCCAATCACAATGCAACAATACAAGATTGAACTGAATATATCACCGCTCAGATAAAATACAGCCAGGCATCCGATGCTCACTACCCAAATACAACCAAGAGTGATGTTTCTGATCCTTACTCCACCCGAATGTTTGAGTCCCAGGTAGGTGATGGGGTGAACAACCGCCAGGTAGCGCATCACACAGGTGAGGAGGTGAAACATAACGTGTCCGAGGGCGGTGACAGACCAGATGCTGTACCCTACCATCCACATCTCTGTGAGCTTGACATAGCCGCCACATAAGAAGACTGTGATCCCCAAGATTTCATTCAGCTGCATGACAATGGAGTGATAGGTGATGATGTCACAGTGAGTTGTTGCAGACATAGAAATGGAGCGCTGTTTCCTCCACTGTTGGTAACCCAGGTAGAGGACAAGGATGGGGAGAGGGAGAAAGAGCAGGATGTAGGTGATGGAGAAAGCAGAGATGGCAAAGGTGCTCGTTCTGGAACTGAAGCATTTGTTCAGAAGAAGATGGAAGGAGGAGTTGGAGGAGAGGTGAGGAGGAACAAAGGAGATGTCAGCAAAGAAAGAGGAGTTGACTGACATGTTTACATGGAGGTCTGAAGAGGAGAAGGAGAACAAAGAGGACAGACAGATAAAGGAGACAAAGTGTTAAAATCATGAAAAAACTATTCCCAGAAAGCTTTCATTAACTAAAACCAGTGATCGAGGGTCTGGTTCATTTCTGTTCAGCTAAATGTTCAGGTTGACTGAGCTATCTCAATTCAAGACGAGACAAGATGGTTTCCTCTTAGTCTTTACGCCTCCTATGTTATTACTGATTTACATTAAATGATTTAAAACTTGTCTTTAGCCAACAAAAATAATTCAATTGGTAGAACCAAAATATAATTTTAGAAAGTTCTTTAAAGGAATCACATGTTTACATTGACTTAAAGGTCCACTATGTAAGAAAGCTGATTTTTGAGTCTCAATCCCAGTTTGTCCCAATATTGGCGCTTTGGGATTACAGGTCGTGTTGGCCGCCATCTTCAAGCACCAGTATTTGATGAGTTGGGAATGAGACTCCAAAATCCACCATTTTCCAAGTGGATCTTTGAGATAATAATTTCTCAGTAACACCAATTTACAAAGTAAATGTAAAGACACAAAAGAATCTTATTTCATATTTGGAGCTTAAGACAACTTTGCAAAACACAAGTTAACAACATCAATACATACAACTTAAGACAATCCATTTCTAGAATGTCATCATGATGAACTCAGGTTAAACTCTTGTGCTTCAGTCATTAACAGTAATGTGGATTTTACATTTAAATAATTCTCCAAGTGAATTAACACAAATTATCTTAAAAATTCAAAAATATACACCTTTTGCAGATTTTTCCAATCGTCCACCTGCGTCGTCAAACTCTGGCTGCAGTTGACTGGTGCGCGGCACAAATATAGCTGAATGTGATGTGTGTGTCTGTTGTTGATGTTTGTGACAAACAGGTGAGAGCACGTCTGTGAGGGTTTTTGCATGTTATCAAAACCAATTCATGTTAATGATACTTTTCATGGTAAATTAAAGCAGGCTACCGCGGGGAGGTCGGAGTGCAGAATCAGCAGCAACATGATTTGAATATGATTTACCCTTCAAGGACGTCAATAGGAAGGAAAACAATATGGGGTCGAGAACAATAGTGTTGGTATTGATCAAGTACAAACAAGACAAAACAATAAACAAAACAAGTCCAAAAATCGACCAACCTCGCACAGAAAGAAAAAACAGATAAAAGTCAATATTCAATTACAAATTAGTAGAGTATAAATTAAAGACAATCTGACCGTGATATACACCAGTGTAACAGCAATATAATTGGCACCCTAAAATGTGAATATGCTCAAAATAAATAACTCTCATTAGTACCAAAAACAGAAGTTTAAAGCTGAAAATAAGAACAGTGACATTCAGTGTTAATGACAAAGTTATAATGATAAAGCCACATAAAATTGAATCACGCTGTTAAAAACAGTATAACATCAAAATATCAAAATATAGTTTAGCAACATAATATAACTTGGGAAACAGTGTAGAGAAGACAGTGTTTAGTGTACCAAAATGGCATACATGCTCAATCCCATTACAAAAAGAAAGAAAAGAAAGAAAAGTTAAGTCAAATTCTTTGTTTTGGCCATAGATTTTGCACTGTGGGACTTGGTAATAGGTATTCATTACAATTTCATAGACAAAACAGTTATAGATGATTTGACAGTATTATTGTCAGGTCAATCAATGTTCAAAACAAAACAAACAAAACTACAAACTAGCAATGACCTATGTTTATCATACCAATTAGAAAATACAACCTAACAACCACCTCAAATAACCTCAAAGCATCATAGTAACCTCCTATTAACACCTTGAACACCCAATCAACAACCACCCTAGCAACACCCCAGCAGCTACCCACAACATGGTAAACAATTTCCAACCACCTTACAACCTAGCAAACATCCCAAAACCTGGTAAACATTATAGAAACAACCTTGCAACACTCTGACAAATGCCTCACAACCAAACCAAAATCATAAACACCAAGCAACACCAAGGCCATTTACATGATTACCGTGATTTCTTTCAAAATGTGACGATGGCTTATGATTCACATTAGTTTAGCATTAGCATCACATTACACAGATACTTGAAATTTACACCGAAATGATTCAAAAAACAGTTTGTTGCTTGCAAATTGGGATAAATCCATAATCCTGCTGACAAACAAACAGCACCGAAGATATAATATATATATATATATAACAAACTCAATCTGTGTGGTGGCTGATGTTACCCCAAAACAAGGTCCACAATTGAGTAGATTTTATATCTGACATTATAAACTAAGCGGTACCTACTGTACCAGTCCAAGAGAAAGAAAGCCACATCTGGGTTAGGGGTCAGTCCCTTTTCTTCTTCTAGTGCTCTCCACCTTGGCAACGCAACGCCGATACAAACTCTGGTGGAGTTGCACCTTTTTCATTGTCCGTTATTATTGGGGTTTTTGTTGTTTGACCGCTCAATGCCAGCAGAGACCAGGACAAACAAAACCGTTATGTAGCGTGCTAACCACCTACTCTCTTTGGCCAATGAGCCACTGCTCACTGCTGGGTGAACGCATCACTAACTGTGTCGCCACCGACACCCAGTGTGCATCTTTGCTATTACAGCAAATGCAAGGGCTTTCATCAGTGGGCCATAGGCTTAATCATCATTGTGTCACCTCATTCGGGGATAGATAGTGACTTAACAGATATTTATTTACATGAAAATCTTCCCGATTATTACTTTAATCATATGACACGATCTCAAACAACTCTCACCTCCTGTATGATAAAAATTTACATGGGTCCAATATAAGTCCAATATATTCTGAATTCTCCCATCACATTTACTTTCTTCATATGTAATCCAATGCTTATATTTACTCACTATTATAACAGCAACATGAAAGTATTCCTGCCCTGTGTAGATACAGCAGAGGTAACACCGAACTACTGGGCAGACTAAACCAGAGTGTTGAAGCACTTAATATGCAGCCAACACTTGAGCCCAGTGGTGAGAAGTTCAGGGCGGCAGAAACAAAGAGCGCTATGAACCACGACCACAAAACTCCCATTATGGTTGTAATTGTGAGGAATGCCTTCTCCTTTGATTGGTCCACACGCTTCTTGTCCCGCCCCCCATCCCCTGGTCCTGGACGAATCAGAACACGGAGAATGGAAAGGCTGCAGAAGGAGATGGCAGCTAAACAGACAATCAAAGGACAGAAATATGGGACAGTGGGTAAAATTGGATAGTACAGGTATGTTATGCCCACCCATGCTAAGGATAGCAGCCAAACGCAACCAATGGTTATGTTTCTGATCCTGACCCCACGCGCCTTTCTTAACCCCAGGTAGGTGATGGGGTGAACAACAGCAAGGTATCGTTCAACACAAGTCAGGAGGTGAAAGAAGCTTTCTCCGTAGAAAGTGATGGAACATAGACAGGTTGCCACTATCATCATATCTGGCAGATCAGTGAAGTAGCCAGAAAAATAGAGGACTGACCCCAGGCCCCAGATCAGATCCATGGCAGCCATGTGGTAGGTGAAGATGTCAGAGTGGCTGGTTGAAGTGAATGAGCGTTGTTGCCGCCATCGCTGGTGCCCCAGATGGAGGACAACGATGGAGAGAGGGAGGAGGAGGATGGCTCTGGTGAGTTGAAAGGCAGCAGTTATGGATATATAAACGGCAGAATTGGTGCAATGGTAGACTGAAGAATTGAGGGGGGAGTTGGAGGAGGAAGAGTTGACCGACATATCTACTGTATGCAGCTGGAGGCCTGAGGAGGACAAGAAATGGAATTGTGCTGTAAAACAACCTCTGAAAAGTTGCCATAAAACAAAACCAACGACAAAACACATCCTTTGGCAACAACACAAACAATTGATCATATTATTGACCCTTTGTACACTCTTCACTTTTGATTAATTCAGATATACGATTTATTTCTTTGTTGGACTTTCACAGTAGGAAGACATGCTAATATTCCCAGCAAATGAGGCATTTTAGCAAATCTAGGGGTCTACAGCCAAGGTTGTCACTGTGAATTTGATGCTAATATCAGTGTGCTAACATACCGATGTTTAGTAGGAATAATAGCTTATTTTATAATTTTATCATGATAACTTTTGCAACATTATAACAATAATAATAAGGTGGAGGCTGATGGGAGTATCATTGGTTTACCTGACACATGACCTGACCTGATGATGGCACTAGATGGAAAATGAAGGGATGTCCACAGTTACTGCAAATCATCCTCAGCCGGGGCAAGAATGGACTAAAATTGGTGACAATCTATCCGATGGTTGTTGAGACATTTTCACGAAAATCATAAAACTTCATGGTGGCACTGCAGGGAAAGCCATAGGATCACCAAAATGAGGCAGATTCTTGTGATAAATTTATAATTATACATAATAATAATAATCTTTTAATACATCAACATACAATACTACATATTCTGTAAACAATATAGATGCTATTAACCTCTGTAGGAATGACACTAAGGCAGTCGGGAGTATCGTTGACGTACACTGTGGAACGGAACGCAGCTCATGTCTGCACACAAGCTGATGGAAATTCAACCAATGGTTGTTGAGATCTTTCAGTCTGGACCAAAGTGGTGGACCAACTAACCAAGATATATTTTAGCACGGCTCAGATCATTAATGGACACCCACCTTGTCAAAAGTGTTTGTGGTCGTCCTTCTCCTGCATCTCCAACCTCACTGACTGCTGCTCACAGCTTTTTGGTCCCTATACAATAATGTTTGTGTTGGTAGGTGTGGATAATTTATGATCATCTGTCAGAGTTACAGATGGGAGCAGGATGTGTTTTGCATGTTTTAAAACAAAGTACATGACAACTCAGGACAATAAATCACAGAAGGCAAATTCTCAAACGCGCCGACTGCAGAGCAGCAACACAGTCGAGACGCTACAGCAGGGTGGAAACAGGATTTATGGCTTGAAATATGTCAGCATCTCTAACTACTAGGGCCTGGGTACAGTGGTCAGTCGTGTGTGGGACCTTCATCCAGGAGACAGGGGTTCATGTCCAGTCTGGACGGAGGATTCTTTCCCAAACCTAAACAAACTGGGAACGAAGGTAATAAGGTATTAGAAAGACTTTTTGACAGGTGGGCAGGTTTAACCTTTTTCAAATCTGATAGAAAGCCTGGGACCGGACCGGTAATACCAACTTACACCACTGGATGTCACACGAGACTTGTCTTCTCCCGAGATGAACATAATGAGAGCCTATGAATGAGAGTGTTGCAGCACTACACATCTTCAGAAACACATTTTGCTGAGTTGTTATTGTGATATAAGTGAAAGTTTTCAGTTTTACAGGAAGGTGCAGCCTATTCTGATCAGGTGTGCAAAGCTGGGAAGGGTTGCATGGCCTCATGTGAAATGACTTCAGTTCTAACATCAAGCTGATAATAAAATAAGACCTCAGCTTTGTGAATCTGGAGTGAAGATGGCAGCAGCGAGATTTCAAGTTGTCATGTCCATGAATCTTGCAAGTCAGTGATTCTTCCACCACACTTTCCTGACAATGTTTCACAATAAACTCTTTGTTTGTTTGTTTATTTTATTATTCTGTAATAAATGTGATTCAAAACTGAGAATTATCTGGGATATTGGCAGACCTCGAGCCTCGTTTTTATTGAATGTGAACGTCAGCATCTTTGATCCACAACTTCTGTTTTGGATAACAGCCGCAACCATCCTCATGAAACAAGCACTCATAAACCCACACCGCCACAGCAGCTGGCCCTCTGTGGCAAAGTGTAGGATTAATGAGGGCGGTGTGGGCAGGAACAAACCCAAACTAATCCCACGTGGGCCCTTTGTCAGCTAGTATGTTCTGGGCCCACAGCCCTTTTGCCCTCTTGAGGCCTGTATGAGGGTTGTCTGTTGGCAACCCACTGTGGACTTGTCAACAGCGCAGGTCAGGGATAATCAAAAGCTTTTCATTTAAAGTCCACATTTAAATGTTGATAACAACAATGTAAAAAGACATTTAGAAAGAGTCAATAATAAAGACTTTTTAACAGAATAAGATATTTTTTTTAGGTAACTTGTATCTGTTTTTCTAGTTGTTAACAGTCAACATATATTTTTTACAATCAATGTTGGAGTCACAATATTCACTGAAACACAAGAAGTCAAATGTAACATCTGCCCCAATGAGTAATACATATAAATACCCAGGACCACAATACACTCACAGGAATATAGAAACAGTTAAAACAATTTAATATCATTAAATAATGAATTCCAGTTTAAGTTTTAAGTTTATAGCCTTGGTGGCAAAACTCTGACAAGTGAGACATCATGCTAACTGATTTCCATGTTTTAGGACTACGAACTACAGCATCTGGACCATTTGATGTTAAGTCTCCGGAGGATGAAGTCTGTGAAGCTTTATTGTCCTTAAATAAAAAAAATAAAAAATCCAACATTCATATAATCAGCGCTGTCACAAATCTCCATTGGTATTTATAGTATCAATTCATAGTTGATTTGAATCGATAAAATCCACAAATAAATGTAAAATGTCAAGATTTAAACAACTTATTATTACCTGGAGTTAAAAGTTGAGTTTAGTATAAACAGCCGAGTCACTGACAGCGCCCAGCGAGCTGCAGGCCAGTCAGGCCCAGCTAGCTAACAGTCCACTGTGGCAGAGGAGCGGTGATGTCCACAGCTTCACTTCATGCTCCTGGTTGAAGGTTAATACGAGTAAGTGTGTTTTTAATACAACACTAATTCAATGCACTTTGTAATTAGCAAGTTTAATGTGCTAATCGCGATTAGCGCGCTAGTATGCTAACCCGCTAATCGCGATTAGCGCGCTAGTATGCTAACCCGCTAATCGTTAGCATCGCGCTAGCACGTTAGCAACATATCGCCCTCTCAGTGTGGTAAGTTATCAGTCCACATTTCTGTGTATTGCAGTATCTTTGGTGTTGTTAGCCAAAACATGAAGGTAAAACCACCTCAGAATGATAACGTTTATGAGCTTTAGTTCGATTAAAGTGACTGAGAAGACATTTGCGTTAGCTAGCAGTGCTAGCAGGTGAGTCAGCAATTGGTTTTGCGGCCATTAGCTCCCAAGCCAGGACCCAGGCTCGTTTAAATTTTGGTAAGCTAATTTTTAATTTACCTGCAGTGAATATAGTGTATGTATGTGTGATAAACTAATGGGAGGTTTTTATCCAGACTTAATTTATAGGGTAATGCTTAAGAAGATCAATGAAAATGAACCTTTTGTGGTTAAAACGTGTGTTTTACTTTAATTGTTTTCTAGAATGTCACATTATAGAAAAGTATATTATCTGTGATTGCATTACTTTGAAACATAAGAACAGCCTCATAAGCCAAGAGACACTGAATAAATCAATTTAAAGTATTTCAGGTACAAAAGTGACTGCTGAGTGAAGGGAGAAAAAACTGTTGGTAACAAGTGAAAACACTTTCTTGGCCATTTCAGGGATACTGCCTGACTTTTATCTATACAAGTTAACAAAAAGCCCATAAAAAACTATTTTAAAGTACTTGGCAAAATCAAAAAGTTACTTTGTGATTTACTTGAACTCTTCTCTAGAAAGCAAGGTTACAAGGTAAATGTATTGTCATTTTGAAAAAACACAAGGAAACTATGTTTGATTCCTCCGTGCTACATCTATTTTAGAAAATGGAGTCTCACGGCCTGGGAAACGAAGCTGGTCCGTAGTCTGGTGGTATGGCAGATGGCAGCATGGTGAACAGACTGTGGATGGGGTGAGTCCTTTAGTTTTTGTCTTTTATACCCCTTTCCCACTGGTCAAAAATCCCACTTAACCCGGCTAAGATTGGGCTTTTGTGTGCAATAAGAATGTGTAAACTTGGCATTTACATCTGGGTCAGTTGACTCTGCACTACACACGAGTTTTTAAGTGGGGATGGGGTCAATAGGTGATTTTTAGTGGGTTGACCTGCATTTAAAAAAACAATTAATAAAAAACTCATTTTGGTGGAAAAGTGGTATTAGTATCCTCACTTCACGAATGTCACTGATGCTCTGTAGAAGAGTGCCAGTGATGTTTATGACAACCTTCCTGTCAAGTGCTGTAAAGGAACCATGCCAGTTTGTGATGTTTCCAGTCAGGATGCCTTCTATAGAGTGGTATAGTAATAAGTCCTGTTTACAGAAAACATAGTAATTGTGTAGTAAGCTTTTTTACTTTTACCAATTTAATTTATGCTTTGAAAATCACAAAAGTGGCCTTCATGTGTGAAGATTATCTTGCTGAACAAAAAATGTATATATATATATACATATATATATATACACATATATATATGTATATATATATATATATATATATATATATATATATATATATATATATATACATATATATATATATATATATATATATATATACATATATATATATATATACATATATATATATATATATATATATATATATATATATATGTATAGGGCGATGCTAATATCAGGGTTAGCCTGCAAAAATAAATCTTTTTAACCGGGTGGTGATATGTGATGGCCGAGGTAGGTTCTCAGTGACGGTAAGTGACAAAATACAAGTTACTATAATGACTCGCCATCCGCCGACAGAGTGAGTCTGAAGTGACTTTGCTAGCAGCACAGCTTCTTTTTGGGGAGGGTTGTGTCTTGGATCTTTCAAGAATTATACCCTGTTTAAGACACGTAAGTAGTTGATCCTTTACTGATTTTTAATGCAAGTTTTAGCTAGCGACATTAGCAGGTAAAGCAGCGATTATTTTAATCCATTAGCTCCCATGCCAGGACCCAGGTAACTTTGGTTAATGTAGAGTAATACCCCCTGGTTGAGGAATTAATGCAATATACAAAAGGTTAAGCGTGTATGTGTATTCAATACAGCACCAATTTGATACAATTTATAATTAGCAAGCTAGGGGGCTAATTGCAATTTGTGCATTAGCATGCTAATGGGTTAATCATGATTAGCGCGTTCGCATGCTAGCAACATTCGTGTAGCTGTCAGTGTGGTAGCAGTCCTCATTATTCTGTGTTGCAGTATATTATGTGTTGTTAGTCAAGACCTAAAGCTAAAACTACCCCAGTATGATAAAGTGTATTAGTTTTTAGTTGATTAAAGGGATTGCAGAGTCATTTGTGTTGACAATTTTTTTAGGCCATTTTTGTTATGTTAGTGTGATAAGCTAATGAAACGTTTTTGTACAAAACTTAATTTATAGTTAGCCTTGGAAATACAATGAAATTGTATTGTTTGTGTTAGTCTGTTTGTTGTAATGCTACGTTATATAAACATATTTTATATGTGATTGCAGGTAATGCATTATTGTGGAAAAGAAGAACAACTTTGGTAAGCCAAGAGATGCAGAATATATTCATTTAAAATATTTCACATACAACAAAAATATGACAAAAAACCCCTGTTGGTAATGAGTGAGGATTCACAAAGAACAATTCACTTGGCCATTTTAGGGAAACTGCCTGTTCCTTAACTTTTTTCTTTAGAAGTTGACAAGGAGCACTATACCAAATCAAAAGTTGGTATAATGACCAGCTGTGGACCAAACAGGCAAGTGTGTTTGCTATTGATCATCAATTTAGTGTAGTATACACTTTATAATTAGCAAGCTAGGGCACTACTTGCAATTAGTGCAATAGCATGCTAGCGGGTTAATCGTGCTAGGGTCATTAGTATAGCTCTCAGTGTGGTGGCAGTCCACATTACAGTGCAGTGTATTTCATGCTGTTAGCTAAGACCTGAAGCTAAAACAACTCCAGTGTAGTGAAGTTAAAGCAGTTTTTTTTTTTTTTTTATTAAAGTGAGGAAACGACATTTGTGTTAGCTAGTGGTACAAGCAGATGAAGCAACAATTTATTCTAGGCCATTAGCTCCCAAGCCAGGACTCAGGCTGGCATTGTATACTTTTTGGTGTAAGCTCAGTTTTTGGCTGGCCTGCAACAGTGGGGCCAGTCCTACAAACATAGTTTGAGGAAAGTAGAACTGAGGAAGCCTCTTGGATGAGAGGTAACCTAATTCCCTGTAACTCATTCCTAAGTCATCACGAGCTGACAAGGAAATATTTGGTGGGTCTTGGATACTGCTGACAACGAAATACATCAACCAGACCATTTTGTTCGTCCGTCCAAGGTAAGTGAAATGTTTCATTTGACTGAATGTGCTTTAATTTAACTTAACAGTGTTGTGGCTTTTTTGTTGACAAAACTGTGACTAGTCCACAAACTCTGGCATGTCCATGATATAACCTTTTTTGCCTACAACAGTGCAATCATGTCATGTGATCTGCTACTTAAGTAGACGTTACAACAAATATTACTGGGACCACAACAAAAAATCAGAGCACCATTTGAGGGAAAGTGTCTATTAGTAAACTTTTTTCTTTACAAATTAACAAGGAGCACCAGTTAGCAAAAAACAACGCAATCGCATTGTTTACTTTCTTTCATCTGCCATGAAAGTTGCATTTTATGTGTCCACTTGTTTGTTGGTTGGTTGGATTGTCAGCAGGATGACACAAAATCTACTGAACAGTTTTCCACAAACCTTGGAGGGGAATGGGCTGCAGCCTTAAATAGACCCCATTAACTTTTGGCAATGATCCGGAAAAAAGGGACAGATTCAGTCATTTTTTGTGACCTTCTTTAAAGTTGCAAGATTGGGTAAATTTAAATTGTGGTGAAGCATTCATGGGTGGTTTATAATTTAGGGTGATGCTGGGCTATCAAGTTTTATTTTAGGTTAGGTTTGACTGAATGAAAGGGGACTGTTGGGCCTTGGCACACTGAGTGCTATTCTAGTTATTATTATGATTCATAGTATCGACTAACCATTCAGTCTCCTATATTTTGTTTTATTAACAATTACACAAATATTTGCCATATTTAATAGCATTTTTTTTTTTCCTGAAACCAGGATTTTATTAAAACAATGAACTACTTCATATGTGATCATTCTTTCTTAGTTACACAGATTTGATGTATGATCTACACAAAGCTGTGAACAGAATAAGACACTGACATGTTCTCAGAAATTAACTCAGTTAAATTAATTCAGTTTGGCAGTTTCTGAAGTCGATATGTAGAGAGTGTGTGGGAAAAGCAACAGCTTCCAAAAATGAAAGGGTGCCGTCTGTAGACAAACACTGGACACAAACAGTACATTGAGGCATGGCATTGGACAAAATCTACCACCACAATTGTAATGAAGAATGACAACAGCAAAACAACCTTTCTATCACTGATGCAAATCCCCCCCCTCCCCGAGACCTTATTTGAGAAATATCTTAATTGAGATAGTTAAATAGTACATTATGTTTCAACTACAGATATAGTCATAGTTGAGGAATTTGAGCTAAATATTTTCAGAGTAACAATACAATAAAAACATTTTTTGAAGCAGGGATAAAACAAGGCATAAATGATTGGATTTAAGGTTGAATTGAAGTAACCCAACCAAACAAATGCTTCAAAGATAGCAGCAGGTGTGCTGAAGCCTGTGAAGGCATCACTTATTGAATTTATGAAAAAGGGCATCCAACAGAAGATGAATGCACCAAGCACAATACCCAGAGTCTTTGCAGCCTTGCATTCAGACTGTTTAGTCAGCCCACCTCTTCCTCTGTCATTTGAACAATTACCCATATTTCCAATCTTTTTTACATGTTTTTTCGCCACAATAAATATTTGAGTGTAAAGACAAATCATTACAGTGCAGGGAAAGAAGAAGCAGAAAACATTGTCCATGATTCCCCAAAGAGGGTTAAAGAGAAGGTTACAACTGCCAAGGCAGTTTATTGATGCCACATAATCCTCTATCCCAGCTACATTTGCCTTTGAATAAAGTACTCCATAAGAGTAGACAGCAGCCAGTGCCCAGCTGACACATACCATAATCATTGCCACTGACATTGTGATTTTTCTAGAATAATGCAGAGGATTGCATATTGCTTGATGTCTGTCAACAGCAATGCAAATTAGGTGGAAGATAGAAATAGTGGTGAGAAACAGATCAAAACTGGAGTGCAGCAGACAGAAGTCCTCACCATAGAACCAGCAGCCATAAACAGTCCGGATGGCGCTGAAGGGCATCACAATAACACCCACTAGTAGATCAACCAGAGCAAGAGATAAAATGAGCACATTGGTAGGACTATGCAACTGCTTAAAATGACATATTGACACAATGACAACAGAGTTCCCTAAAATGGTAACCAGCATGCCTAAAGCAAAAAGCAAATACAGGGCAAAGTTACTCCACACACCTAACTGTACAGTAACACACGAGGCATTGCTGCTTGGGAAACAGTACTGCTCTTGAGAATAGTCAGCAGTCATCATAAAGAGATATGCCAAAACCTCAGAGATAAACCTGACAGAACCCAGAGAGGGTGGAAATCTCTGTCTTGTAATCACAGTCACAGCAAAGAGGCCACCTGAAAGTCACCTGACACACTTAGACATCCAATCAAAAGCCTCCTATTAACATCCATGGAAAATAGTCCTAGAAACTTTTTTTTTCATTTACAACATGCAGTAATGGCTGAAATAACAATTAAAAGTTTAATTGAGATAATGTTTTTGTTTTGAGTAGAAGACATTGAATGTGCAAATGAATGAGTGAATTTGCCGAATTCCACAAAGAGCAGACAGGAAGTAACACACCAAAACAACATTGAAACATCCGGTTAATTTTCAGCACAACAAGCAGTGATGGCTCAAATAGACGTATGTCGTCTTAAAAAAGACTGACAAGAAACAAACAAATCCTTGTTTCCTTCACATTCATTCATTTTGTAATATTTGTTCAAGTGGTGAGAAGAGCCACAGTTTAATATATAACCTCAATTAAGTTAATAGGTGCTGTCTGTAGACAAAGACTGAAAAAAACCCAAAACACATGATGCAATAAGGCTATATTTTTAAAAAAGTTCTACATTTCTAAAAGCATTAATATTGTTTCAAGTGTAAATTGGTCAAGGGGCATTATTTTAATATAACTAGGAATTGAGTATACAAGGTATTATTTTTCAATTTAAGTACTGAAAAACTCAACATAAAAAAGTGATGGACAACCTGGTTTTGGAGTCACTTACAGGACGCACAATCCAAGGTTGTAAAGCTGAGAATGAATGGATCTGTGAACAAAGTTCAAAGAATTTTGTTTGGCTGATGTATTAAAGATTAAAATTTCCTTGAAGACACATTTTAATTAGAGATAGACCGATATGTTTTTTTCAGGGCCGATACCAATACCGATTATTAGTAGTCAAGGAGGCCGATAACCGATATTTGGAGCCGATATTCATCTGCAGTAAAAGAGAAAATATTAATATTAAACAGCAGATTTGCAACATAGACATCTTTGTTTTAAAATTCTAACAAAAAGTGCAGGGTGTTACCAGGGTCAGCAGCATCTCATAAATAAATAGTTCCCTGAAGTTTTATAAAGTAAATAAAACAGCTAAATAAAATTTGCACAGAAATGTGAGTCTTAAATCAATTAGTAGTCCCAATTGAGCAGCACCAGATTGTGGTGCAAAAAGCAGAGTTGTTCAGCGTGCTCTCCAGTGAGACGGCTTCTCTTGCTCTCATAAATTCACTGAGACTTCACTGAAGACGCACTCACTTGGGACTGATGAGGGTGGTGCACAAAGAAACTTTCTTGCTTGTTTCGCAAGTAGCTTGAAGCGCCCTTCATTCTGTCTCCACCACTGGAGTGGGTCCCCTTTACGCCTGTCGATCACTGGCTCCTTGAGGTACAGATGTAGCTCATCCTCAACGCAGCTATTGGCCAGCAGGTCACCAGTGTGAGGTGCCAGCAGAGAACTCAACATCTCATCAACACGGCTGCGGAAGGATGTGTGTTCTCTCCGTTGCCTTTTGTGGGTGTTTCCGTCATTCTCTTGTGTCCCATATGCAGCTGCCTGCTCCTCCATACTGGCTCCTTCTGTGGCAGCATGCTCCTCTCGAGTGGTCTGTTGTGTGGCAGCGTCCTCTTCCTCTTTCAACCATCCTTTGGCCTTGCTCAATGTCGTGGCAGAGGAGAATGCATGACTTTTATAACTTTTTGAACTTCTTGCAGCTTCTCAGTTCGGTAATACTTGTCACTTTTCAGTGCATATCGTGGCTCTGCTGCAGCCATGAGGCGCTTAAAGCCAACATCAGACACCACCGTGAACAGTTGGTTGTCAGTGACTATCATCTCTAGGACTAGTTTGTCCATTAGTTTCGACCTGTCATCTGAGTTTGTCCACTTTCTTTGTTTCTGAAACATGTCTATTGTTGGCTGAGATGAAGTTGCCTCATCCTGATGAGATTCAGATTCCTGTTTCTTCTGTGCTGTTTCATACAACTCAGGGTGATGAATCCTAAGATGGGACCACAGGTTTGAAGTATTTTTGTTTTTCCCCGTTGTTGCTCCCATGCTGACACCTTCATTGCATGTATTACAGACTACCTTCCCTGGTGTTGGTTGAGTGTAATACTTCCATACTGCACTTTTAAATTTAAGTCTATCCATCTGCAATAAGGGTTTGAAAGAAACAGAGAGAGTTAAAAGTGGGGCCACATGCTGACATATGCTCAACTCATCATGCTTAATTTACTACAGCATTTGGGAAGCCTGTAATTGATTTTATTATGTAAATGTTATATTTAAACAACATGTGATAGTAGGGACCCTGTCATTCAAAACTAGGCTGCTACATTACTTACGATTAATGTAACTATAGCTGAAAAAATAGTACAATAGCAATAGAAGAGACTATTCATCCCTGAACACCATGCAGTTCATGTAGGCTTTATGATGCAGTTACAGTATCTAACAATATGTCATTTTCTGCTGCTTGGGATCTCAATCAGCACAGAAAAAGGTCAAGTAAAATAACTTGGTAGTTAAACAGCCAATATTGCCCTACAGTTTTCTCTCAGACAGACGGTGCTTTGCTGTTAGTTTCTGCAGCTTCTCATGTGGCTTACACACACACACACACACACACACACACACACACACACACACACTATTCTCTATCCATCCCCTCAATGTGCTTCCCTGCAATAAAACTAACTGTATTTTACTCTCTCTCACACACACTTCTTACTTTTATCACTGACTATTTCCCTATCAATATTATCAGCAACCTTGTTTCAAGTGATTAAACCGTTAAAAACACTAAACAGCCTGCAGCATCTTCTCTTTAATAATCAGTGTTTAGGAACAGACAGCTGCCGCTAACGTATTGGGCCTCACAGTAACGTCGGTAGTCGTGAGTTGTAGAGTTTCGCTACAGTCTGCTGAGAAGGAGAAAGCGGACTACCGTTAACGCTAATGTTACGCTAAAAGCTAATCAGCCTTCACCTCAACGTGCTTCCCTGCAATAAAACTGGACTGAATTGAGTTCATTAGGTTTTTACTCTCTCACTCACACACACACAGACTTCTACTATCACAGACTATTTCCATATAGATATTATCAGCAACCTTGTTTCGAGTGATTAACAAGCACGTCTGGAGGGACTGCGAGCGAGCAGAGCTGCCGCTTATGTTTATATAACGTTAATGGGCTCACAGTAATGTTACTAGTAGTTGTTGATAGTTGTTGATTATAGAGGACTGGGATGTTTATTACAATTTCGGGAGAGTCTGCTGTCTTAACTTACCTACGAAACAAAGCCCCCAGGAACAGCGCCGGACTTTGAATCCAGTGTTACATGGTAGCAAAACTTTTTCTCCTCTCCGCTGTTTGTGTGAGCACTGTGCAATGCACAGCTTTCACTGCTGATTGGCTGTTACCCGTGCCGTGGCTCTGCATGTAACCAATCAGATGGTGCTGTGGGTGGGACAATGCTGGAGACAGAGTAGTGACAGCAGACAGAGAGGTGCGGCTGCATCAGAGCCAAAATAACCCAGTTTTAAATTGATCTCTTATCGGCCGTCGGATTAAAGAATCAAGGCGGATGCCGATATGCGTCAAAATGCCGAATATCGGCGCGGATAATCGGCCCGGCCGATAATCGGCCTATCCCTAATTTTAATTATTAGGCTGACATATAACTGCATGTTATTTAAATTACTCATAAATATTGACTAAATGGACATACAGTGTGTTGTCTTGTAAACACTCACACAGAAAGACAAACATGATGGCCCAGTAATAAAGCATGTTGTTAAACAAAATGTACCATTAATATCATAATAAAGACAGTGGTTTGTAATTATTGATGACAACTGCAAAACAGAGGCCTCTCTGCAGCTTAAGCAAATGCATACCTTACAACTTGTTTCAAAAATATATTATCTGAAAATGTTAAACAGTAATGTTTTTGTGCTAAGGTGTCATTTATCAGATAAATTCATTGTTGAAGAATTTGAGCTGAATATTTTCAGAGTGATTATACAATGAAAACCTTTTTTGAAGGAGGGATAAAACAAGGCATAAATAATGGGGTTACAGGCTGAATTGGAGTAATTCAACCAGTAAAATCCCTCCATTAGCATACCAGGTATTGTCAAGCCAATATTTCCTAGAACATAGTAAGGCATCAACGCTTTTAATTTAGCCTACTATTTTGTTTATTATTTTCTAATGGCACTTGTTGAGCAGAGGCAGCTAAATGTAAATTAAAGTCAGTAAGACTGACTGGTGTGATGGGTCTTCCCCTGTTTTCCTCTGTGGAATCACCTCAACAGTCCCACAGAGAAAAATATATGTATATATACGAAAATTGTCTTGGCAGAGTGGATTCAGCTGAAAGCATATTTTACCAATGCAGGGTTGTGTGCTACTTCAAGTCAATGTTTTGGGGGCCTGTAGGAAAGGTTATCTCACACTTAAAGGATCCACAATCCAAGGTTGTAAAGCTGAGAACCAATGGATCTGTGATGGAAATACGCACAAAGTTCCAGAAAAGCTAACTTTTGAAGGGATAGAACAGGTGAACAGGCAACAAGAGAATTGCTGGATTAGTGTTTGAGGGATCTGTGAAGAACATGACAACAGCTGCACAACTGGAGTTTTGAGTAACAGGAATTGAGGCTAGAAACATTAACTGATAATTCAAACTCTGTAAAGTATCAGATTAAACAAACTTCAAAGAATTTTGCTTGGCTGATGTTTTAAAGCTTTTATTGTTCTTCATGACACATTTTGATTATTAGGTTGATATATAACTGCATGCTATTTAAATTACTCATCTTATACACTGATCAGGCATAACATTATGACCACCTGCCTAATATTGTGCTAATATACAGCTCTGACCTGTCAAGACATGGACTTAAGACCTCTGAGGGTGTCCTGTGGTGTCTGGCACCAGGGCGTTTTATAGTGGATCCTCTGGGTCCTGTATGTTGGGGGGTGGGGCCTCCATGGATCAGACCTGCTCCAGCACTTCTTACAGATGCTTGATCAGATTGGGATCTGGGGAATTTGGAGGCCCGGTCAACACCTTGGGCCCTTTATTGTGTTCCTCGAGCTGTTCCTGAGCAGTGTTTGCGGTGTGTCAGGGCACATTGTCCTGCTGGGGGGCCACTGCCATCGGGTAATGTTGTTGAGGGGGTGTACTTGGTCCACAACAGTGTTTGGATGGGTGGTGCTTGTCAAGTGGCATTCACATGAATGCCAGCACCCAAGGTTTCCCAGCAGAACATCGCATTGTGATGAGATGATCAATGTTATTCATGTCATCTGTCAGTGGTTTTAATGTTGTGGCTGATCGGTGTAAGCAGTTCTGCATACCCTGTAACAGCATTAATATATGAATCAAGGGGAATTATTTTAATATAATTATGAATTGAGTATAGAAGTCATTATTGCTAGGTGTTTTTTAAGTACTGAAAAGCTTTACATGAAAAGTAGTGTGTAAACACTCACACAGAAAGAAAAGCATGATGGCCCAGTAATAAAGCATGTTATTAGACAAAATGTACCATTACTATCATAATAAAGACAGTGGTTTGTTATTATTGAAGACAACTGCAAAACAAAGGCCTTTCTGCAGCTTACGCAAATGCATGGAGTGTAGATGTGTCATTTCACAGATAAATTTATAGTTGAAGAATTTGAGCTGAATATTTTCAGAGTGATTATGCAATGAAAACATTTTTTGAAGGAGGGATAAAACAAGGCATAAATAATGGGGTTACAGGCTGAATTGAAGTAACTCAACCAGTATAATACTTCCAAGAGGAAAGGAGGAATGCGGAAGCCAGTGAGGGGATCAATAATAAATTTCATAAATAAAGGCATCCAACAAAAGATGAATACACCAAGCACAATACTGAGAGTCTTTGCAGCCTTGCACTCAGACTGTGTAACCAACCCACCTCTCCCTCTGTCATTTAAACATTTGTTCTTATCTCCAATCTTTCTTACATGCTGTTTAGCCACAATAAATATTTGAGTGTAAAGACAAACCATTACAGTGCAGGGAAAGAAAAAGCACAATGCACTGCTCAAGATTCCCCAAAGTGGGTTAAAGTAAACGAAACAACCACCAAGGCACATTATTGATTCCATTAAATCTTCTAACCCTGCCACGCTGGCCTTTGAATAAAGTACTCCATAAGCATAGACAGCAGCCAGTACCCAGCTGACACATACCATAATCATTGCCACTGACATTGTGATTTGTCTAGAATAATGCAGAGGATTACATATTGCTTGATGTCTGTCGACAGCAATGCAAATTAGGTGGAAGATAGAAAGAGTGGTGAGAAACAACTCAAAACTGACATGCAGGTGACAGAACATATCACCATAGAACCAGCAGCCATGAACAGTCCGGGTGGCACTGAAGGGCATCACAATCACACCCACTAGTAGATCAACCAGAGCAAGAGATAAAATAAGCACATTGGTAGGACTATGCAACTGTTTGAAATGACATATAGACAACATGACAAAAGAGTTCCCTAAAATGGTAACTAGAATGCCTGAAACAGTCACCAAATAGAGGACAAAATTGGTCCCGAAACTGAACTGTTCCATAACACATGAGGCATTGCTGCCTGGAACACAGTACATGAACTGCTCTTGAGAAAAGCCATCAGTCATTATGAACCCAAACACATATGCCAAAACCTCAGAGATAACCCAACAGATCCCAACAGAGAGAGGACAGGGGAAATGGGATAAACACGCTGACATCTCTGTGTTGTCATCAAAGTCACATCAAAGAAGCCACCTAAATAATTACTGGATACGCTGTGCCATCCAATCAAAGGCCTTCTATTAACATACATGTAAAATAGTTTAAGCAACATTATTATGTCATCATATTTGCAGTTTGCACAATATTGATCTAAATAATCATTAATAGTTTCACAAGGAAAACCATTTGGTTTTGAGTACTGAAGAAGTATAATTTTAAAATATGTCATATGTTACATTTATACATATACACATTTTAATTGCATTTTTGTTGATGTACACTGCACACTGAATGTACGTTTGTAAATAGTCAAACTGAGCTCCAAAATACACTCTGCTATAAACTGAACTGTTCATAAATTGGGAGCGCTGTTGGAGTTTACTGTTAATTTTCTTTTGAAAGCTCTGTTCTCTGGGCCTTTCTGTCTGAAACAGAGCAGCAGAGAGCAAAGAAAAGCTAGTGTTTCATGACCAGGTGAAATGGCAGCCACAATTTTAAAAAAACAACATTTTCGTCAGAATTTGAGGAAACTTTGTTGACGTTATGTCAAAAATGTCTATGTATTGTGTTGCAGAGTTGGTTGAAGTTAGCATAGAAAGCAGTTAGCCACGGCCTGCACTGACTCGGGGCAACAGCACGATAGCGCCCCCAGAGTTTCAGCTAGGACATGGTGCTCACAGCAAGTTCTTTATATTTGACACGCTCTTAACTTGTAGTGTAATGAATGAATAACATAACTTACAAAATGTCAATAAGTAAATATTCTTACACTTATTTAATATGATAAACAAAAGAAAAATACATCCATACACCCTCTGAATTCAGGCTTTTCTCTTCTACTGAACTAAGACAAGCTTAATTCCAGGGTCTATATGCTAACCCATCGGCCCTGACTGTACTAACTGCATTTTGGCTGTTAGAGGGTTAACCTGAAGACTCATATGTTAACATCTGAGTAGGAATTCCCTCACCTTTGGATTTTCTGAATGCAATAGTGTGATAAACTGGCTGGATATCAGCTGACTGCAGGAAAGTAGCCTGATGACCTGGCAAGATACAACCTTAGAGGCTACAGGACTAGACATGGACCCCGGCTGGTTACTGGGTGATTGAGGCACGTCTGTACTCCTCTTGGGAATGTATTCTTTCTGCATTTCAGTTTCATCTGGGGGTGGGATGGGTCTTCCCCTGGTTCCTGTGTGAGTCTCAGAGATTTATGGAGTATTATCATCCTCATCCGATTCTCCTAATAACTTTTTGAAGTCAGTTCCTCATGATTTCCATTGTTTTCCAGCCTTTTCCTTGTTTGACATCTTGTGATCCTTTTAATCATCACTTACTTGAAATATATAACAGCCATATCTGTTTTATTTGAGGAGGCAAAAATAGTAACACGTTCCAGGGGGTAGAGCATGTGTATGTGAGGCAGGCTTAACTGACACATGAAGTTTCAAATTTTTATTTGATTAAAGCACAAATCTGGTGGCTTCTGGCAAAAAATGACAGCTTGGGTTACTGCAGTGGTCAAAAAAGCCTAAACTAGTAAATGAGGTCGAAACTGGACATATACATGACAGTATCAGCTATCTCAGTGGACAAACTAAGTTGAAATCAGTGAATGAAGCCTACAATAGACATATGTTGTCTATTGAAAAAAATGTTTGACAAGAAACTGATATAAATCCACGTTTTCCTTCACATTTATTCTGTTTGTCATGTTTCTGGAGTAGAAATGTGTTTCTTTGAGCTTCTGGAATAGAACTACAGCTTCATACATAACCTCAAGTTAATATGTCCTGTCTGTAGACAAAGACTGAAAACAAAGCAAAATACATCATTTTGTAATGCTCATTTTTCAAAAAAGCCCTACATTTACTCTAACAGTATTAATGTATGAATTGGTACAAGTGTAAATTTATCATGGTGCATTATTTTAATATAATTAGGAATTGAGTATACAACTTGTTATTGTATATAAAGGTGTTTTTTAAATTCAAGTACTGAAAAAGCTTTATTTGAAAAACAGCGTATAAAACAATCACACAGGAGGACAAACATGATGTCCCAATATTTAAACTTGTTGTTAGACAACATGTAGCATTGATATCCTAATGAAGACAGTGGTGTCTTTAATTTAATTATTGTTTATTGATGACAAGTGCAAACCAAGGCCTTTCTGCCACTGATGCAAATGCATGCCTAACACCTTGTCTAAAAATATCCTATTTGATAATGTTAAACAGTTAATTTTTTGAGTGTAGATGTGTCATACTCTATTATTAAGAAGAAGGATCGGGTTGCCAGATTGTAAAAAAAATCACCTTAGCTGGTATTTGCCTAATTTGGAGAAATCTTATTTTGTAAATGTTGGTGATAAATTAATAAATCGTAGGTTTCTCACAATAAACCATCCAGACAGCAGCTGTGAATGTACGTGAATAAGTTGTTAATAAAAGAGATTCAAGTAACCGAGCCAGTAACTCAGCTTATCTTAAGGGGCATTATTTTAACATAATTGGGAGTCGACTATATGCCTTATTATTGCCAGGTGTTTTTCAAATTCGAATACTGAACATTTTTCCATGAAATGTAGTGTGTAAAACAATCACATAGAGAGGCAAACATAATGGCCCAGTAATAACGCATCTTGCATACATCATTAATATTGCAACTCAGATTATTGTGTTATAGTGGTTTGTGAAGAAAAAACATGTATTGTTTTATGACAACTGCAAAGAAAAGACTTTTATTTGCTGATGCAAACACTTGTCTTTCACCTAATTTAAAAAATGGCTTATTCGAAATCATTAAAAAATGCATGTTGTCGGTGTAGATTCGTTATTTAACAGTTATATTCATATTTGAAGAATTTGAGCTGAATATTTTCAGAGTGATTATGCAATGGAAACATTTTTTGAAGGAGGGATAAAACAAGGCATAAATAATGGGGTTACAGGCTGAATTGAAGTAACTCAACCAGTATAATGCTTCTAAGAGGTAAGGATCAATGCGGAAACCAGTGAGGGGATCAATGATGAATTGCATAAAAAAGGGCATCCAACAAAAGATGAATACACCAAGCACAATACTGAGAGTCTTTGCAGCCTTGCCCTCAGAGTGCTTAACCAACCCACCTCTCCCTCTGTCATTTGAACTATTGTTCTTATCGCCAATCTTTCTTGCATGGTGTTTAGCCACAATAAATATTTGAGTGTAAAGACAAACCATTACAGTGCAGGGAAAGAAAAAACACAAAGCACTGCTCAACATTCCCCAAAGTGCGCTAAAGTAAACAAAACAACCACCAAGGCAAAATGATTCTGTTATATCTTCTAACCCTGCCACGTTGGCCTTTGAATAAATTACTCCATAAGCATAGACAGCAGCCATTGCCCAGCAGGCACATACCATAATCATTGCCACTGATATTGTGATTTTTCTAGAATAATGCAGAGGATTGCATATTGCTTGATGTCTGTCGAAAGCAATGCAAATTAGGTGGAAGATAGAAAGAGCTGTGAGAAACACCTCAAAACTGAGATGCAGTTGACAGAACGTATCACCATAGAACCAGCAGCCATGAACAGCCCGTGTGGCACTGAAGGGCATCACAATAACAGCCACTAGTAGATCAACCAGAGCAAGAGATAAAATGAGCACATTGGTAGGACTATGCAACTGTTTGAAATGACATATTGACACAATGACAAGAGAGTTCCCTAAAATGGTAACCAGCATGCCTGAAACAAACACCAAATAGAGGACAAAATCTGTCCAAAAACCTTTCCGTACTGCAATACATGAGGCATTGCTGCCTGGAACACAGTACATAAGCAGCTCTGGAGGCAATGAGGCATGAGTCATCCTAAACCCAAAGACATATGCCAAAACCTCAGAGATAACCCAACAGAACCCAACAGAGAGAGGACCTTGGTAGAAACATACTGAAACCTCTCTCTTCGATGTCACAACATAGAAGCCACCTAAATAATTATTGGATACTCTATGCCATCCAATCAAAGGCCTCCTATTAACATACATGTAAAATAGTCCAAGCAACATTATTATGTCATCATATTTGTAATTTGCACAATATTGATCTAAATGACCATTAATAGTTTCACATGGAAATGATCTTAGTTTTGTGTAATAGAGAAGTATAATTTTAAAAGGTGTGAATAGTTACTAACATAAATATCAGAATGTTTAAGTTCTGGATAGATGAAGCACACCGCACACTGTAGGTGTGTTTGTAAAAAGTCAATCTGAGCAGCAGGTTGTACTCCGACACAAACTGGACCCATTGTAAACTCAGAGCACTGTTGTAATATACGGTTAGGTTATTCAGAGGACCACATTCTCGGATTGGCAAAGCACAGTCTCGGCAGTCCGTCTAAGGAGATGGACCCGCAGAGGGCCAAGAGCAGTCAGTGTGTCATGGACAGCTGAAATGGCATGTCTAGCCAAATGTATGACTGATGGGCAAATGAAGTAAAGCAACTCAACACACATGCTTGGATATGGAACAGCAAAATCCTAGATGTTATCCTTAACTGAGATAAGATAGGATTTCATTCTCAGGAAGTTTCCGTAATGAGGCCCCAGGTGTCTTTAACAACAATTTCTAAGACCTACATTTTGTTTTAAGAAGAAGTTGGCAGATATTTGCCATATTTAAGTGTTTATTTCCATAATGTAAATTTATGTCATAAAAATAATCATCCACTTAACATGTGACTATTCTTTATAAGCACAAACAAACGGTTTGATATTTGATCAACACAAGGTTGTGAATAAAATTATGAGTTAATCTCAAAGACACTCAAAGACATACTGAATCTCTACTTCTGTCTGGGCACAATGTGGTTTAATGACGTAATCGCAAAAATGAGCATGCTACAGCTTCCAATATGCAAGTATTTTCAAACCATTCCAATCCATGTTTGCTTTCATGTTCTGTCAGTTTGTAAAGATTCTCAAGTAGAAATTTTTTGATGCCATATAAGGAATTACAGCTTCCTTCACAGCAGTAGTCAAGATAAACCTAAATCAGTATGTACTGTAACCTACTAAAGTGAACGGGTGCTGTTTCTAGACATAAACTGAGACCAAACAAGGCGAGGCAAAACACACAACAGAGTAAGGCATAATATTTAAATATAGCCCAGCAATATTTGTGCATCGCTACAGGGGAAAGTGTTGAAGAGGCATTGATTTCAGTACAATTTGAAATTGACGATACAAATTCAACTGAAATTTCTGAAATTAGTTGCACAAAAGAGGTTTCCAAAGAAAATTGAACATGTAATTATTGATGACAGCAACAGAACTAAGACCTTTTTTATTGCTGGTGCAAATGCATGAACAAGACCTTGTTTCAAAAACAATATTTGAACATATCATAGTCATGTTTGAGTATGTCATTTAACAGATAAATTCATAGTGCAAGAAGTTGAGCTAAATATTTTCACAGTGATTATGAATTGAAAACATTTTTTGGAGGAGGGATAAAACAAGGCATAAATAATTGGGTTTAAGGTTGAATTAACCTCTTCCTTTGTCAGTTGATCATTTGTTCACATCTCCAATTTTTCTTACATGCTGTTTAGCCACAATAGATATTTGAGTGTAAATACAAACTATAATAGTGCAGGAGAAGATCTGAGAGCTGCTAGGGTCTCTGACCTCAAAGAGTCGCCATGGGAGAAAGCAGAGCTTGTAGCTTATGGAGATGATGAAATCAAGCATCTGTGTAGTCACTTCAAAACAGTCACAAAGAGAAAAATATCTGTGAATGGGAAAATTTTCTTGGCAGAGTGGATTCAGCTTAAGGCATGTTTTCCCAATGTAGGGTTGTGTGGATCTGTGATGGAAATCAGCATAAATGTCCAGAAAAGCTTACTTTTGAAAGGATGGAACAGGTGAACAGGCAACAAGAGAATTGCTGGATTTGATGAAACAAACCTTAAAGAATTCTGTTTGGTTGATGTATTTAAGATTTTAATTTTCTTTAAGACACAGTATAATTATTAGACTGACATATAAGTGCATGGTATTTAAATTACTCAAAATATGAGGTGACTAAATGGATATATAGTGTGTTGTCTTTTCAAAAAAAAGACTGGCAAGAAACAAATGTAAGTCCATGTTTTCCTTCATTTTAGTTCCATTTGTAATGTTTGCTGTAGTAAAAATGTGTTTCCAAAGGCTTCTGGGAAGAACTACAGCTTCATACATGACCTCCAAGAAGTCAAAAGGTGCTCTCTGTAGACAACGACCGAAAAAAATGCAAAACACGTGATGCAGTAAGGCTTACATTTCAACAAGGTTCTACATACCCTGTAACAGCATTAATACATGCATTTTTACAAGTGTAAATTGATCAAGGGGAATTATCTTAATATGATTAGAAATTGAGTTTAGAAGTTATTATTGCAAGTTGTTTTTTAAATGCAAGTATTGAAAAGCTTTACATCAAAAATAGTGTGTAAACACTCACACAGAAAGACAAACATGATGGCCCAGTAATAAAGCATGTTGTTAGACAAAATATACATTTCATATCATAATGAAGACAGTGGTTTGTTATGATTGATGACAACTGCAAAACAAAGGCCTCTCTGCAGCCTATACAAATGCATGCCTTACACCTTGTTTCAAAAATATATTATTTGAAGATGTTAAACAGTTAATTTTTTGAGTGTAGATATGTCATTTATCAGATAAATTCATAGTTGAAGAATTTGAGCTGAATACTTTTAGAGTGATTATGCAATGAAAACATTTTTTGAAAGAGGGATAAAACAAGGCATAAATAATGGGGTTACATGCTGAATTGAAGTAACACAACCAAGCTATTACTTCAGAGAGCAGACCAGGTATTCTGAAGCCATTGAGAGGAACAATTATTGATTGCAAAAACCATGGCATCCAACAAAAAATGAATACACCAAGCACAATACTGAGAGTCTTTGCAGCCTTGCATTCAGACTTTTTAAACAACCCACCTCTTCCTCTGACATTTGAACAATTGTTCTTATCTCCAATCTTTCTTACATGCTGTTTAGCCACAATAAATATTTGAGTGTAAAGACAAACCATTACAGTGCAGGGAAAGAAGAAGTAGATAGCACTGCCCAAGATTCCCACAAGTGGGTTATATAAAACAAAACAACTGCCAAGGCACTTTATTGATTCCAATAAATCTTCTAACCCTGCCTCATGGGCCTTTGAATAAAGTACTCCATAAGCATAGACAGCAGCCAGTGCCCAGCTGACACATACCATAATCACAGCCACTGACATTGTGATTTTTCTAGAATAATGCAGAGGATTGCATACTGCTTGATGTCTGTCGACAGCAATGCAACTTAGGTGGAAGACAGACAGAGTGGTGAGAAACCACTCAAAACTGACATGCAGTTGACAGAACGTATCGCCATAGAACCAGCAGCCATGAATAGTCCGGGTGGCACTGAAGGGCATCACAATAACACCCACTAGTAGATCAGCCAGAGCAAGAGATAAAATGAACACATTGGTAGGACTATGCAACTGTTTGAAATGGCATATTGACACAATGACAAGAAAGTTCCCTAAAATGGTAACCAGCATGCCTAAAAGAAACACCAAATAGAGGGCAAAATCTGTCCAGAAACCTAACCGTATCATAACACATGAGGCATTGCTGCCTGGAACACAGTACATAAGCAGCTCTGGAGGCAATGAGGCATGAGGCATCCTAAACTCAAAGACATATGCCAAAACCTCAGAGATAACCCAACAGAACCCAACAGAGAGAGGAACTTGGGAGAACCATACTGAAACCTCTCTCTTGTAATCAATGTCACAACATAGAAGCCACCCAAATAATTATTGGATACACTGTGCCATCCAATCAAAGGCCTCCTATTAACATACATGTAAAATAGTCCAAGCAACATTATTATGTGATCATATTTGTAATTGCACAATATTGATCTAAATGACCATTAATCGTTTCACATGGAAATGATTTTAGTTTTGTGTAATAGAGAAGTATAATTTTAAAAGTTGTGAATAATTACTAATATAAATATCAGAATGTTTAAGTTCTGGATAGATGAAGCACACCGCACACTGTAGGTGCGTTTGTAAAAAGTCAATCTGAGCAGCAGGTTGCACGCCGACACAAACTGGACCGTTCGTAAACTCAGAGCATTGTTGTAATATTCGGTTAGCTTATTTAGAGGACCACCAGTCAGTGTGTCATGGACAGCTGAAATGGCATGTCTAGCCAAATGCATGACTGATAGGCGAATGAAGTAAAGTAACTCAACACACATGCTTGGATATGAATTACAGAGGTCATTTTGTGTTTCTAGATTTAGATTGGAGGGATTGGAAGTTATTTTGTTGAAATGTTAACATTAGATAGCTTACCTAACCCAACATTCCACTATACTAAGCAGACATATTCAGCTAATTTTGCTTATCATTGCAGAAAATAAAAATCCTGTGTACCAATTTTACATGGTCTATTGATTTGAAAGTTAACATGCTAACCTCAGTGTTGGCTTCCTCAAAAGGCTAACAACAGAGTTAGCTACTCTCATAGTTAAAGTTTGAGAAATGTTCCCATTATTTCAGTGTACATGTTGGTTATTATCTTCGTTGTCGTCATACAGACCCAACAACAGTCAGTGGCAGTTATATGGATCTTAACTTTAGATATTCTCAAATGAGGATGGTTTTGTAGTAACTAATTTCTTATCCCCCAATAACATAGGATGGTATATTCCTTAAAGCAGTTTGGAAACATGTTTCTGGAACACCAAAAATCCTAGATGTCATTCGTAACTGATATAAGATAGGATTTCATTCTTGGGAAAGTTTCTGACTGGCTGGATATTAGCAGGCTTCAGAAAACTATCCTGATGACCTGGCGAGATACAAACTTAGAGGCTACAGGTATAGGCATGTGGGTCAGTGACATATACACCAGAAAAAAGTGTTTTTTCAAAAACTTCAAAAACAGGCATAAAAATGATTGACTTTTGTTCCATTAACTCTCATCTGTATAGAAACATATGTTGTTTTTAGATTCTCAATTGGAATCAGAAGTTATGTGACAAAATGTTGCATTAGTGCCTAAAATCGTCATATGGTGTGACATGAAAATAATTGTATATAAAATGAAAATGGATTATACCTTTCTTAAGTTACTCACTTTATCAAAGTCCTTTATCATAACTAAACTGTGATCCATTATAGTTTTGTGAAAATTAATTAAATTTGTGTATTATTTTCTAAATCATTGCTCAATGTGAGACCTATGGCGTCAGTCTTTCAACGTATTTTCTATTTATTGTGACAAACCTTGCTATAAAATTATAAAAATATTTGTGACTCTTGCTCAAACTATTTTCTATGTATTCCATGAACATTTTCACATTTTATCATTAATAAAAGTATGTTATTTTCACAATTTGGAATGTCACACCACATGATATAGTGTCACACCATATGATCATGTCGCCATGTGTCAATGCAAAACATGTATGAACCTACCTATTGGTGAGTACTGATCACTCATATGGCAGGAAATATTAATTAGGGTTGAGATGAGATGAGATTCTCTGCATTTCACAACTGCGTTCCTCTTAGTTGCACTGCCTACAGTGTTCTAGTCCAATGATATTTTAGATATCATGTATTGCCAGGCTTCAAGAAATCTGCCCCAAGGCCTTTTGAATCAACAATGAAAGCACCCTCTAAATACCTCCCTCAGACCTTCCTATTGGTCAGCGAATGGAAACAGACCGTTGTCGTTTACTTTTCTTTTCTTTGCCTCAGCAACTCCTCTCTCCTCGCAGGGTGTCATTATTTGCCTCAAGCTGACAAAAGAAAAGGGACTGTATGGTTTAAGACGAAGACAAAACATTGTTTAGACTTAAACAGCATTCTAAGGTTTCTGTGAAAGGGTCTGCTGTGTCTGTCTGATAAACTAGAAATCTGTATCACCGAATAAAACTAAACTAAACTAAACACAATCTATTGTGGATAATTACAGCTTTTATGTGATGATGGATGCAAACAAATGTTTAAAAGGACAAAACATACATTAGACTTTGTTATTTATTGTTATATCTGCAGGAAATTACAATTTGTATCATATGGTGTGACAGTCAAAATCATATGGCGTGACAGGCAGACAGGTCACACCATATGATAAAGTGTCACACCATAGTATGTTTTCTGCACTTAGCACAACCTTGAGTCTTGTAGCTACACATTAACATGCTAACAAGATGCTAGCTATAACAAAGCAACATAGATTTACATGTAATTATGACAAAAAAAATAAAATTTCTTTTGCATTTCTATGAAAAATGTGTCACACCAAAAGACATCTGGAAGTGGGACTTTTGTCAGAGTGCCAACAAAATCTGATTTATTGAACACATAAAAATGATAACTGACCTCAGAAACCTGTCATTGTCTGGTATTGATAGTATTGAACAACCTTGCTGAAGAAGGACCTCTCATTCCCAAGGATGTCAAAACAGTTGCCCGTTGAAATATCCCAAAATAGTGTCACACCATGTGATTTTGATTTGTGGGACAAAATCTTTTTGATCAGAACTGACTCAAAACATTATGCTTGGACTTTGAAAAGAATAGGCTCACAAATAGACATCTGTATTATTTTTCTGTATTGTTTTGAGAATTTTTGCATTTATTTTTCTTAGCTTTATTCAAGTTCTTACTTTGAGAAACGAGTGTCGGACAGTCACACCACATGAGTTTTGTTGTGTTTGGTTGACAATTCTGAAAAAATAAGTGATGAACTGTTTTAATGTTGAGTATGTTCACATAAAGCATACTCTTCTGCACAATATTGAGAGGGTTTTTGACAAATATATTTTATATTTATACATGTTTGACACTGAAGACAGCAAAATTGCCATGTCACGTCACACACCCATGTACCCATCCTGGTTACTTTATGGTTATTGAGGCAGGTCTATACTCCTCTTGTGACTGTATTCTTTCTTTCAGTTTTATGTGGGGGTGGGCTGGGTCTTCCCCTGGCTCCTGTGAGATTTCTGGACAGATTCAAGTATCCAGAGCCAATGACTCGCATTATCATCCTCATCTGATTCTGACAAATAACAGTTTGATAACAGTTTGAAGTCAGTTCCATATGATTTCCATTGTTTTCCAGCTTTTTTCTTGTGATCCTTTTAATCACCACTTACTTGAAAGATATAATAGCCATATCTGTTTAATTTCTCCCCCCCCACCGCCCCACCCCAAAAAAACAAAAACAAAAAAACGTATATGCACTTGTATGTTCTTACCCCTAGCACTTAAATCATAGCACTTACGTACTTAAGGTATCCTTGATAAATAGCAGCTCCTATGCTCAGACGAGGGCTTGAAGCCAAAAATCGACATATGCATATACATGACAGCATCAGCTATCTCAGTGGACAAACTAAGTGTAAACCTGAATGAAGCTCAAAATAGACATATGTTGTCTATTGAAAAAATTATTTGACAAGAAACTGATATAAAACCACATTTTCCTTCACATTTATTCTGTTTGTAATGTTTGTGGAGTAGAAATGTGTTTCTTTGAGCTTCTGGGAAGAACTCCAGCTTCGTACATAACCTCCCAAAAGTCAATAGGTGCTGTCTGTAGACAAAGACTGAAAACAAAGCAAAATACATGATTTTGTAATGCTCACATTTCAAAACAGCCCTACATTTACTGTAACAGTATTAATGTATGAATTGGTACAAGTGTAAATTAATCATGGTGCATTATTTTAATGTAATTAGGAATTGAGTGTACAAGTTGTTGTTGTATATTAAGTTGTTTTTTAAATTCAAGCACTGAAAAAGCTTTATGTGAAAAATAGTGTATAAAACAATCACACAGGAGGACAAACAGTGATTTGTTTCAAAAAATGCAAATAGTTATTGATGACAAGTGCAAAACAAAGGCCTTTCTGCCACTGATGCAAATGCATGCCTAACACCTTGTCTAAAAGATATCCTATTTGAAAATGTTAAACAGTTAGTTTTTTGAGTGTAGATGTGTCATTTAACAGATAAATTCATAGTTGAAGAATTTGAGGTGAATATTTTCAGAGTGATTATGCAATGAAAACATTTTTTGAAGGAGGGATAAAACAAGGCATAAATAATGGGGTTACAGGCTGAATTGAAGTAACTCAACCAGTATAATGCTTCCAAGAGGAAAGAATCAATGCGGAAGCCAGTGAGGGGATCAATGATGAATTGCATAAAAAAGGGCATCCAACAAAAGATGAATACACCGAGCACAATACTGAGAGTCTTTGCAGCCTTGCCCTCAGACTGTTTAACCAACCCACCTCTTCCTTTGTCATTTGAAATATTGTTCATGTCTCCAATCTTTCTTACATGCTGTTTAGCCACAATAAATATTTTAGTGTAAAGACAAACCATTACAGTGCAGGGAAAGAAAAAGCACAAAGCACTGCTCAACATTCCCCAAAGTGCGCTAAAGTAAACAAAACAACCACCAAGGCAAAATGATTCTGTTATATCTTCTAACCCTGCCACGTTAGCCTTTGAATAAATTACTCCATAAGCATAGACAGCAGCCAGTGCCCAGCAGGCACATACCATAATCATTGCCACTGATATTGTGATTTTTCTAGAATAATGCAGAGGATTGCATATTGCTTGATGTCTGTCTACAGCAATGCAAATTAGGTGAAAGATAGAAAGAGTTGTGAGAAACACCTCAAAACTGAGATGCAGTTGACAGAATGTATCACCATAGAACCAGCAGCCATGAACAGTCCGGGTGGCACTGAAGGGCATCACAATAACACCCACTAGTAGATCAGCCAGAGCAAGAGATAGAATGAGCACATTGGTAGGACTATGCAACTGTTTGAAATGGCATATTGACACAATGACAAGAGAGTTCCCTAAAATGGTAACCAGCATGCCTGAAACAAACACCAAGTAGAGGGCAAAATCTGTCCAGAAACCTAACTGTACCATAATACATGAGGCATTGCTGCCTGGAACACAGTACATAAGCAGCTCTGGAGGCAATGAGGCAGGAGTCATCCTAAACCTAAAAACATATGCCAAAACCTCATACTGAAACCTGTCTCTTGTAATCAATGTCGCAACATAGCAGCCACCTAAATAATTATTGGATACACTGTGCCATCCAATCAAGGGCCTCCTATTAACATACATGTAAAATACCAACATTATTGTCATCACATTTGTAATTTGCACAATATTGATCTAAATGACCATTAATTCACATTGAAATGATTTTAGTTTTGTGTAATAGAGAAGTGTAATTTTAAAATAATGTGAATAATTAGTAACATAAATATCACAATGTTTAGGTTCTGGATAGATGAAGCACACTGTATGTGTGTTTGTAAGTGGTCACTCCAAGCTGCAGGGTGCACTCCGACACAAAATGGACCGATTGTAAACTCAGAGCACTGTTGTAATATACGGTTAGGTTATTCAGAGGACCACATTCTCGGAGTGGCAAAGCGCAGTCTGGGCAGTCCGTCTAAGGAGATGGACCCCACAGAGGGCCAAGAGCAGTCAGTGTGTCATTGACAGTTGAAACGGCATGTCTGGCCAAATGCATGACCAATGAGCAAATGAAGTAAAGTAACTCAACACACATGCTTGGATAAGAATTACAGAGGTAATTTTGTGTTTCTAGATTTAGATTAGAGGCATTGGAAGTTATTTTGTTGAAATGTCAACATTAGTTAGCTTACCTAATCCAACATTCCACTAGACAAGCAGACATATTCAGCTAATTTGGTTATCATTGCAGAAAATAAAAATACTGTATACCAATTTTACATTGTCTCGTGAATTGAAAGCTAACATGCTAACCTCAGTGTTAACTTCCTCAACAGGCTAACAACAGAGTTAGCTCCTCTAATAGTTCCCAGTATTTCAGTGTACCTGTTGGTTATTATCTTGGTTGTCATCGTCATACAGACCCAACAACAGTCATTGGCAGTTATATGGATCTTAACTTTGGACATTCTAAAATGAGGATGGTTTTGTAGTAACTAATTTCTTATCCCCCAATAACATAGGATGTTATATTCCTTAAAGCAGTTTGGAAACCAAACCAAAAATCCTAGATGTCATCCTTAACTGATATAAGATAGGATTGCATTCTTGGGAAAGTTTCTGTAATGAGGCCCCAGCTGTCATTAACAACAATTTCTTAGACCTACATTTTGTTTTAGGAAGAAGTTGGCAGATATTTGCCATATTTAAGTGTTTTTTCCTATAATGTAAAATTAAGTTAAAAAAAATAATTATCCACTTCACATGTGACTATTCTTTATTAGCACAAAAAAACTGTTTGGTATTTGCTCAACACAAGGTTGAGAATAAAATTATGAGTTGATCTCAAAGACACTTAAAGACATACATATATCAGTTTGTAAAGATTCTTAGGTAGAAATGTGTTGATGTCATGTAAGTAACTACAGCTTCCTTTACAGCAGTAGTCAGGATAAACCTAAATCAGTATGTACTGTAACCTACTAAAGTGAACGGGTACTGTTTCTAGACAAAAAGTGTGACAAAACAAGGCGAGGCAAAAAACACAAGAGTAATGCATAATATTTAAATATGGCCCAGCACTATTTGTGCATTGTTACAGGGGAAAGTGTTGAAGACACATTGATTTCAATACAGTTCGAAGAAAACTGAACATGTAGTTATTGATAACAAAAGCAGAACTAAGATCTTTTTTATTGCTGTTGCAAATGCATGAACAAGACCTTGGTTTAAAAACATTTGAAAATATCATATTCATGTTTGAGTGTGTCATTTAACAGATAAATTCATAGTGGAAGAATTTGAGCTAAATATTTTCAGAGTGATTATGAATTGAAAACTTTTTGGAAGGCGGGATAAAACAAGGCATAAATAATTGGGTTTAAGGTTGAATTAACCTATTCTTTGCCATTTGATCATTTGTTCACATCTCCAATTTTTCTTACATGCTGTTTAGCCACAATAGATATTCGTGTGTAAATACAAACTATAACAATGCAGGAGAAGATTTGAGAGCTGCTAGGGTCTCTGACCTCAAAGAGTAGCCATGGGAGAAAGCAGAGCTTGTAGGTTATGGAGATGATGACATCAGGCATCTGTCTAGACACTTCAGAACAGTCACAAAGAGAAAAAATATCTGTAAATGGGAAAATTGTCTTGGCAGAGTGGATTGAGCTCAATGCATGTTTTCCCAATGTAGGGTTGTGTGCTATTTAGATGTTTTGGGGGCCTGTAGGAGATGTTATCCCACATAAAGATTTGTATTTGCTTTAAGACACATTTTAATTATTAGGCTGCCATAAAACTGCATGATATTTAAACTAACCAAAATATTAGGTGACTAAATGGACATACAGTGTGTTGTCTTTTAAAAAAAAAGACTGGCAAGAAACAAATGTAAGTCCATGCTTTCCTTCATGGTAGTTCCAATTGTGATATTTCTGAAGTAAATATGTGTTTCTAAAGGCTTCTGGGAAGAACTACAGTAAGAAGTAAAAAGGTGCTCTCTGTAGACAACGACTGAAAGAAATGTACACATAATGCAGTACGGCTTACATTTCAAAAAGGTTCTACATACCCTGTCACAGCATAAATATATACATTTTTCAAGTGTAAATTGATCAAGGGGAATTATTTTAATATAATTATAAATTGAGTAAATGACAAAATGTACCATTAATATAATAATGAACAGTGGTTTGTTATGATTGATGACAACTGCAAAACAAAGGCCTCTCTGCAGCTTAAGCAAATGCATGCCTTACACCTTGAAAACTCAAAAATATATTATCTGAAGATGTTGAACAGTTCATTTTTTGTCTTGACATTTGTCATTTATCAGATAAATTCATAGCTGAAGAATTTGAGCTGAATATTTTCAGAGTGATTATACAATGAAAACATTTTTTGAAGGAGGGATAAAACAAGGCATAAATAATGGGGTTACAGGCTGAATTGAAATAATTCAACCAGTAAAATACTTCAGATAGCAGAAAAGGTATACTCACGCTAGCGAGAACACCAATCAAATGTAGCACATATAAAGGCATACAACAAAAGATGAATACACCAAGCACAATACTGAGAGTCTTTGCAGCCTTGCTTTCAGACTGTTTAACCAACCCACCTCTCCCTCTGTCATTTGAACAATTGTTCTTATCTCCAATCTTTCTTACATGCTGTTTAGCCACAATAAATATTTGAGTGTAAAGACAAACCATTACAGTGCAGGGAAAGAAAACGCACAAAGCACTGCTCAAGATTTCCCAAAGTGGGTTAGAGAAAATGAAACAACCACCAATGCACTTAAATAATTCCAAATCTTCTAACCCTACCTCATTGGCCTTTGAATAAAGTCCTCCATATGCATAGACAGCAGCCAGTGCCCAGCTGGCACATACCATAATCATTGCCACTGACATTGTGATGTTTCTAGAATAATGCAGAGGATTGCATATTGCTTGATGTCTGTCGACAGCAATGCAAACTAGGTGGAAGATAGAAAGACTGGTGAGCAACACCTCAAAACTGAAATGCACATGACAGAATGTATCACCATAAAACCAACAGCCAGTAACAGTCCGGGTGGCACTGAAGGGCATCACAATAACACCCACTAGTAGATCAACCAGAGCAAGAGATAGAATGAGCACATTGGTAGGACTATGCAACTGTTTGAAATGACATATTGACACAATGACAAGAGAGTTCCCTAAAATGGTAACCAGCATGCCTGAAACAAACACCAAATAGAGGGCAAAATTTGGCCAAAAACCTAACCGTACCCCAATACATGAGGCATTGCTGCCTGGAAAACAGTCCAACAAGTCTGGAGGCAACGGATGAGTCATAGTATAACAAAATATGTATGTCAAATCCTCAGATATCACCCAACAGACCCCAACAGAAAGAGGACCTTGGGAGACGCATGCTGAAACATCTCCCTTGTAATCAATGTTGCAACATTGAAGTCACCTAAATAATCATCAGATTCACTCCGCCATCCAATCAAGGGCCTTCTATTAACATACATGTAAAATAGTCCAAGCAACATTATTATGTCATCCTATTTGCAATTTATTCAGCATTGATCTAAATAACCATTAATAGTTTCACATGGAAAATAATTTTGTTTTGAGTAATAAAGTATAATTTTAATTGATACCATATATTTATTGTAATACTAACTAGTAGTATTACTTTTACTTCAAAGTGCACTGTGCTATAAACTGGATTGTTTGTAGATTTGGAGCGCTGTTGGAGTATACAGCTCGGTTATTCCGAGTACCTCACTCTGAGAGCCACAGAGTCCACTCCTCGCCCTTCTGTCTGTGATGGAGCAGCAGATTACCAAGGGCAGTTTCATGAACACCTGAAATGGCAGTGCTAGCTAAATGTATGACTGATAGGTGAACTGATGATGCGAATCACATAAGTGATTTTGATTTCGTGTATTTAGATTTGAGGTAGTCATTGTTGTCATCATGTTGTATTAAAATGTTTACAGTGTTTAGCTAACTCAACATTAGATTAGATGAGATAAAGTAACCGGGCCGATTGACGTAGATCCATATTCCTCTCGTGACTGTCATCTCTTTGAATCTCAGTTTAATGTGGGGGTGGGCTTGGTCTTCCTCTGGCTCCTGTGTGAGTTTCAGAGATTTATTGACAGATTCAAGTAACCGAAGCCAGTAACTCAACTTATCATCCTTATTTGATTCTAACAATTAACTTTTTTGAAGAGAGCTTCTTCTGATGTCAATTGTTTTCTAACCTTTTTCTCATTTGACAGCTTGTGATCCTTTTAATCACCACTTTCTTGAAAAATATAACAGCCATATGTGTTTTATTTGAAGAGCCAACAAATAACAGTATCTAGGAGGTAGAAGGTGTGTATGTGAGGCTGATGCATGTGCAGACTGATCACAGCAACACATTAAACTGATTGAAGTGGTCATGCAGGATATGATTAACATGTTGGACAGTGACGTTGATGTGTCAGCCCCCAATTTGAGAGCTGCTCGGGACTCTGACCTCAAAGAGTAGCCATGGTAGAAAACAGAGTTTGTAGCTTATGGAGACCATGACATCAAACATCTATGGAATCACTTCAAAACAGTCCCACAGAGAAACATATTTGTAAATGGGAAAATTGTCTTAGCAGAATGGATTCAGCTGAAGGCATGTATTGCCAATGCAGGGTTGTGTGCTACTTCAAGTGGATTTTTTTGGGGGCTTGTAGGAAAGGTTATCCCACATTCAGATTTTACATGATGTGGCGTTGGCTACTCCAGTCTGTCCAGCTGTTTGTGAGAGGGCATTCAGCTGTCTGAACAGAGTCAAGACAGATTGGAGGTCATTTCTCCAAGTCGATGGATGGTCTTGGAGTCACTCAAAGGACCCACAATCCAAGGTTGTAAAGCTGAGAACCAATGGATCTGTGATTGAAATTAGCACAAAGGTCCAGAAAAGCTAACTTTTGAAAGGATAGAACAGGTGAACAGGCAACAAGAGAATTGCTGGATTTGTGTTTGAGGGATCTGTGAAGAACATGACAACAGCTGCACAACTGGAGTTTTGAACAACAGGAATTGAGGCTAGAAACATTAACTGACAAAGAATTTTGTTTGGTTGATGTATTAAAGCATTTAATTTTCTTCATGACATATTTTGATTATTAGGCTGGCACGTAACTGCATGGTATTTAAATTATTCATGATATAAGCAGTTCTACATACCCTGTCACAGTTATCACTTATCATCATATGCTATTATATTGTGCTTGATACCATAAAAAAAGGAATATTAAGACATACAAATATAAACATTGAATAAGTCATATTTAGAGTCATATTTAAAGAAATGCGTTCAAAATCTTTTTTATTGTCCATCGGTGATATTGATCATCTGGGATTTGTCTTTCAAAAAACTATTTTAGCCAGATGTGAAAATCAATCAATCTCACTGTAAAGAGTAAAAATAATGGATGTTTCAGGTTTCATGTCAGGTGATCTACAGAAACGACTGATTCACAGCGTTTCATTGTCACAACCTTTTTTTATAGAAGGCTTTGGTTCATGTGTGTCATGCAGTTTTCTGCATTGCATGTTATTCTACATTATGTTTAGTTTTCTTTGTCTAATGTGAGACGTGACTGTATGTGATTTACAGCAGTAGGTGGTATGACCAGATATTACAGGCTTTATGGTTAGAGAAGGTACTGATATATGCATTTTTAAAAGTGTAAATTGATCAAGGGGAATTATAATTATGAATTGAGTATAGAAGTTATTATTGCTAGTTGTTTTTTAAATGCAACTACTGAAAGGCTTTACATAAAAAGTGTGTAAACACTCACATAGAAAGAAAAACATGGCCCAGTAATAAAGCATGTTGTTAGAAAAAATGTACCATTAATATCATAATAAAGACAGTGGTTTGTTATTATTGATGAAAATGTCAAAACAAAGGCCTCTTTGCAGCTTACACAAATGCATGCTTTACACCTTGTTTCAAAAATATATTATTTGAAGATGTTAAACAGTTCATTTTTTGAGTGTAGATGTGTCATTTAACAGATAAATTCATAGTTGAAGAATTTGAGCTGAATATTTTCAGAGTGATTATACAGTGAAAACATTTTTTGAAGGTGGGATAAAACAAGGCATAAATAATGGGGTTACATGCTGAATTGAAGTAACCCAACCAAACTAATACTTCCAAGAGCAGAACAGGTATTCTGAAGCCAGTGAGGGGATCAATAATTGCTTGCATAAACAAAGGCATCCAACAAAAGATGAATACACCAAGCACAATACTGAGAGTCTTTGCAGCCTTGCATTCAGACTGTTTAACCAACCCACCTCTTCCTCTGTCATTTGAACTGTTCTTATCTCCAATCTTTCTTACATGCTGTTTAGCGACAATAAATATTTGAGTGTAAAGACAAACCATTACAGTGCAGGGAAAGAAAAAGCACAAAGCACTGCTCAAGATTCCCCAAAGTGGGTTCGAGTAAACAAAACAACCACCAAGGCACATTATTGATGCCATTAAATCCTCTAACCCTACCTCATGGGCCTTTGAATAAAGTACTCCGTAAGCATAGACAGCAGCCAGTGCCCAGCAGGCACATACCATAATCATTGCCACTGACATTGTGATTTTTCTAGAATAATGCAAAGGATTACATATTGCTTGGTGTCTGTCGACAGCAATGCAAATTAGGTGGAAGATAGAAAGAGTGGTGAGGAACCACTCAAAACTGACATGCAGATGACAGAACATATCACCATAGAACCAACAGCCATGAACAGTCCGGGTGGCACTGAAGGGCATCACAATAACACCCACTAGGAGATCAACCAGAGCAAGGGATAAAATGAGCACATTGGTAGGACTATGCAACTGTTTGAAATGACAAATTGACACAATGACAAGAGAGTTCCCTAAAATGGTAACCAGCATGCCTGAAACAAACACCAAATAGAGGGCAAAATCTGTCCAAAAACCTTTCCGTACTGCAATACATGAGGCATTACTGCCTGGAACACAGTACATCAGCAGCTCTGGTGGCAACGAATGAGTCATCCTAAACCCAAAGACATATGCCCAAACCTCAGAGATAACCCAACAGAATCCAACAGAGAGAGGACGTTGGTAGAACCATACTGAAACCTCTCTCTTGTAATCAATGTCACAACATAGAAGCCAACTAAATAATTATTGGATACACTATGCCATCCAATCAAAGGCCTCCTATTAACATACAATTAAAATAGTCCAAGCAACATTATTATGTCATCATATTTGTAATTGCACAATATTGATCTAAATGACCATTAATAGTTTCACATGGAAATGATTTTAGTTTTGTGTAATAGAGAAGTATAATTTTAAAAGTTGTGAATAATTACTAATATAAATATCACAATGTTTAAGTTCTGGATAGATGAAGCACACCGCACACTGTAGGTTCGTTGGTAAAAAGTCAATCTGAGCAGCAGGTTGCACGCCGACACAAACTGGACCGTTCGTAAACTCAGAGCACTGTTGTAATATACGGTTAGGTTATTCAGAGGACCACATTCTCAGAGTGGCAAAGCGCAGTCTGGACTGTCGGTCTAAAGAGATGGACCAGCAGCGGGCCAAGAGCAGTTAGTGTGTCATGGACAGCTGAAACGGCATGTCTAGCCAAATGCATGACTGATAAGCGAATGAAGTAAAGTAACTCAACACACATGCTTGGATATGAATTACAGAGGTAATTTTGTGCTTCTAGATTCAGATTGGAAGTTATTTTGTTGAAATGTTAACATTGGTTAGCTTACCTAACCCAACATTCCACTATATTAAGCAGACATATTCAGCTAATTTGGTTATCATTGCAGAAAATAAAAACAGTGTATACCAATTTTACATGGTCTATTGAATTAAAAGCTAACATGCTAACGTCAGTGTTAACTTCCTCAACAGGCTAACAACAGAGTTAGCTCCTCTTATAGTTAAAGTTGAGAAATGTTCCCATTATTTCAGTGTACATGTTGGTTATTATCTTCGTTGTCACTGTCATACAGACCCAACAACAGTCATTGGCAGATTTATGGATCTTAACTTTAGAAATTCTCAAATGAGGATGGTTTTGTAGTAACTAATTTCTTGTCCTCGAATAAAATAGGATTTTATATTCCTTAAAGCAGTTTGGAAACATGTTTCTGGAACACCAAAAATCCTAGATGTCATCCTTAACTGACATAAGATAGGATTTCATTCTTGGGAATGTTTCTGTAATGAGGCCCCAGCTGTCGTTAACAACAATTTCTTAGACCTACATTTTGTTTTAGGAAGAATTTGGCAGATATTTGCCATATTTAAGTGTTTTTTTCGATAATGTAAATTCATGTAATAAAAATAATTATCCACTTCACATGTGACTATTCTTTATTAGCACAAACAAACTGTTTGATATTTGCTCAACACAAGGTTGAGAATAAAATCATGAGTTGATCTCAAAGACACTCAAAGACATACTGAATCTCTGCTGCTGTCTGGGCACAATGTGGTTTAATGACATGTTCTCAAAAATGAGCATGCTACAGCTTCCAATATGCAAGTATTTTCAAACCATTCCAATCCATGTTTGCTTTCATGTTCTGTCAGTTTGTAAAGATTCTTAAGTAGAAATTTTTTGATGCCATATAAGGAATTACAGCTTCCTTTACAGCAGTCGTCAGGATGAACCTAAATCAGTATGTATTACAACCTACTAAAGTGAACGGGTGTTGTTTCTAGACAAAAGCTGAAACAAAACAAGGCGAGGCAAAACACACAACAGAGTAAGGCATAATATTTAAATATAGCCTAGCAATATTTGTGCATTGTTACAGGGGAAAGTGTTGAAGAAGCATTGATTTCAATACAGTTCGGAATTGATGACACAAGTTAATCATAGCTGTTTCTGAAATTCAAAAACTGGAACATGTAACTGATGTTTCTGAAATTAGTTGCACAAAAGAGGTTTCCAAAGAAAATTGAACATGTAATTATTGATGACTTTAGCAGAACTAAGACCTTTTTTATTGCTGTTGCAAATGCATGAACAAGACCTTGTTTTAAAAACATTTGAAAATATCATATTCATGTTTGAGTGTGTCATTTAACAGATAAATTCATAGTTGAAGAATTTGACCTGAACATTTTCAGAGTGATTATGAATTTGAAAACATTTTTTGAAGGAGGGATAAAACAAGGCACAAATATTTGGGTTTAAGGTTGAATTAACCTCTTCCTTTGTCATTTGATCATTTGTTCACATCTCCAATTTTTCTTACATGCTGTTTAGCCACAATAGATATTTGATTGTAAATACAAACTATAACAGTGCAGGAGAAGATTTGAGAGCTGCTAGGGTCTCTGACCTCAAAGAGTGGCCATGGGAGAAAGCAGAGCTTGTAGCTTATGGAGATGGTGACATCAAGCATCTGTGTAGTCACTTCAAAACAGTCCCAAAGAGAAAAATATCTGTAAATGGGAAAATTGTCTTGGCGGAGTGGATTCAGCTTAAGGCATGTTTTCCCAATGTAGGGTTGTGTGCTATTCAGATGTTTTGGGGGCCTGTAGGAGATGTTATCCCACATTCAGATTTTACATGATGTGGTGTTGTCAATACCAGTCTCTTCAGTTGTCAGAGTAGAGACAAGACAAAATGGAGGTCATTTCTGCAAGTACATGGATAAGCTGGTTTTGGTGTCACTTAAAGGACCCACAATCCAAGGTTGTCAAGCTGAGAACCAATGGATCTGTGATGGAAATCAGCACAAATGTCCAGAAAAGCTAACTTTTAAAAGGATAGAACAGGTGAACAGGCAACAAGAGAATTGCTGGATTTGTTAAAACAAACTTCAGAGAGTTTTGTTTGGTTGATGTATTAAAGATTTAAATTTTCTTTAAGACACATTTTAATTATTAAGCTGACATATAAGTGCACGGTATTTAAATTACTCAAAATATTAGGTGACTAAATGGACATATAGTGTGTTGTCTTTTCAAAAAAAGACTGGCAAGAAACAAATGTAAATCCATGTTTTCCTTTATGTTAGTTCCACTTGTAATGTTTCTGTAGTAAAAATGTGTTTCTAAAGGCTTCTGGGAAGAACTACAGCTTCATACATGACCATAAGAAGTCAAAAGGTGCTCTCTGTAGACAACAACTGAAAAAAATGCAGAACACATGATGCAGTACAGCTTTCAAAGAGGTTCTACATACCCTGTAACAGCATTAATATATGCATTTTTCAAGTGTAAATTGATCAATGACAATTATTGTAATATAATTAGGTATTGAGTATAGAAGTTATTATTGCTAGTTGTTTTTTAAATGCATTTACTGAAAAGCTTTACATGAAAAGTAGTGTGTAAACACTCACACAGAAAGAAAAGCATGGTTGCCCAGTAATAAAGCATGTTGTTAGACAAAATGTAACATTAATATCATAATAAAGACAGTGGTTTGTAATTATTGATGACAACTGCAAAACAAAGGCCTCTCTGCAGCCTATGCAAATGCAAATTACAACTTGAAAACTCAAAAATATATTATCTGAAGAGGTTGAACAGTTCATTTTTTGTGCTGAGATGTGTCATTTATCAGATAAATTCATAGTTGAAGAATTTGAGCTGAATATTTTCAGAGTGATTATACAATGAAAACATTTTTTGAAGGAGGGATAAAACAAGGCATAAATAATGGGGTTACAGGCTGAATTGAAGTAACCCAACCAATAGAATACTTCCAAGAGGAAAGCAGGAATCCGGAAGCCTGTGAGGGGATCAATAATAAATTGCACAAATAAAGGCATCCAACAAAAGATGAATACACCAAGCACAATACTGAGAGTCTTTGCTGCCTTGCATTCAGACTGTTTAACCAACCCACCTCTCCCTCTGTCATTTGAACAGATGTTCTTATCTCCAATCTTTCTTACATGCTGTTTAGCCACAATAAATATTTGAGTGTAAAGACAAACCATTACAGTGCAGGGAAAGAAAAAGCACAAAGCACTGCTCAAGATTCCCCAAAGTGGGTTAAAGTAAACAAAACAACCGCCAAGGCACTTTAATGATTCCATTAAATCTTCTATCCCTGCTACATTAGCCTTTGAATAAAGTACTCCATAAGCATAGACAGCAGCCAGTGCCCAGCTGACACATACCATAATCATTGCCACTGACATTGTGATTTTTGTAGAATAATGCAGAGGATTACATATTGCTTGATGTCTGTCGACAGCAATGCAAATTAGGTGGAAGATAGAAAGAGTGGTGAGAAACAACTCAAAACTGACATGCAGATGACAGAATGTATCACCATAGAACCAGCAGCCATGAACAGTCCGGGTGGCACTGAAGGGCATCACAATAACACCTACTAGTAGATCAACCAGAGAAAGAGATAAAATGAGCACATTGGTAGGACTATGCAACTGTTTGAAATGACATATTGACACTAAGACAAAAGAGTTCCCTAAAATTGTAACCAGCATGCCTGAAACAAACACCAAATAGAGGACAAAACTGGTTCCAAAACCTTTCCGTATCATAATACATGAGGCATTGCTGCCTGGAACACAGTACAGCAACAGCTCTGGAGGCAATGAGGCATGAGTCATTCTAAACCCAACGACATATGCCAAAACCTCAGAGATAACCCAACAGAACCCAACAGAGAGAGGACCTCAGGAGAACCATACTGAAACCTCTCTCTTATCATCAATGTCACAACATTGAAGCCACCTAAATAATCATCAGATTCACTGTGCCATCCAATCATTAACCTACAATTAAAGTAGTCAAGCAACATTATTACGTCATCATATTTGCCATCTATTCAGCATTGATCTAAATAACCATTAATAGTTTCACAAGGAAAATAATTTTGTTTTGAGTAATAAGGTATAATTTTAATTGATGCCATATATTTCTTGTAATACTAACTAGTAGTATTACTATGACTTCAAACTGCACTGTGCTACAAACTGGATTGTTTGTAGATTTGGAGCGCTGTTGGAGTATACAGCTCGGTTATTCCGAGTACCTCACTCTGAGAGCCACAAAGTCCACTCCTTGCCCTTCTGTCTGTGATGGAGCAGCAGATTACCAAGGGCAGTTTCATGAACACCTGAAATGGCAGGAGCTAAATGTATGACTGATGATGCGAATCACAGAAGTGATTTTGATTTTGTGTATTTAGATTTGAGGCATTCGTTGTTGTCATCATGTTGTATTAAAATGTTTACATTGTTTAGCTAACTCAAAGTTAGATTAGGTGAGATAAAGTAACCGGGCCGATTGACGTAGATCCATATTCCTCTCGTGACTGTGATCTCTCTGAATCTCAGTTCAATGTGGGGGTGGGCTTGGTCCTCCTCTGGCTCCTGTGTGAGTTTCAGAGATTTATGGACAGATTCAAGTAACCGAGCCAGTAACTCAACTTATCATCCTTATTTGATTCTAACAATTAACTTTTTTGGAGGCAGTTCCTCCTGATGTCAATTGTTTTCTAACCTTTTTCTCGTTTGACAGCTTGTGATCCTTTTAATCACCACTTTCTTGAAAAATATAACAGCTATATTAGTTTTATTTGAAGAGCCAACAACAGTATCTAGGAGGTAGAAGGTGTGTATGTGAGGCTGATGCATGTGCAGACTGATGACAGCAACACATAAACAACCTGATTGAACCGGTCATGCAGGATGTGATTAACATGTCGGACAGTGACGTAGATGCGTCAGCCCCCATTTTGAGAGCTGCTAGGGTCTCTAACCTCAAAGAGTGGCCATGGGAAAAAGCAGAGCTTGTAGCTTATGTAGACCATGACATCAAGCATCTATGGAGTCACTTCAGAACAGTCCGACAGAGACAAAAGTTTATGAATCGGAAAATTCAGCTGAGGGCATGTTTTGCCAATGCAGGGTGGTCTGCTATTTCTGGTGCATGTTACAGAGGCTACGAGGAGAGGTTTGCCCTCATACTGATGCTACATGATATGATAGTTGCTATCCCATTCTCCCCGGCTGTATGTGAGTCGAGATTTAACTGACTAAGCAGAATTAAGATAGATAGGAGGTCATCTCTTAAGTAGTGATGATGGACAAGCTAATGTTGGTGTCACTTGTGGGAATTGAGGGTGGACGCAACTGACTAATAACTGAGAACTAATGACACTGATAATACAATTCTTACATCAGATTCAAATTTTGTACAGTATGAGATACAATGAACTACAAAGTGTCTTGGTTGGCCAATGTAATAAATCCTTTTAACATTATTTTTGTCACATTTTCATTTTTAAGCTGACCTGTAACTGTGTAGTACCTTATTTGCCCAAAATATATTTTACACTTTCTGCACTCTTATCATTGCGTAACCCCCAAAACTGAACAGAAGTTGACTGTAGACATAGATTTACAAGACATATACATGAATTCATGTGCTACCATTTCTGAGAGCTTCTGGGAAGAAATGTCCGCATCCATTACTGCAGTAGTCAAACAATGAGGCCTAAAATGGACAAATGCATATACATGACAACTTCAGTTACTTCCAATGGGCAAACTTCCAAAAGCTTCTGAGAAGAACTACAGCCTCCTTCAATTCAGGCGTCAAAGTGAGCTTAAAACAGTACATAACTCTTTAAAGTCATTAGGTGCGGTCTGAAGACAAAGACTGAAATAATAACAAAACAAATTACACTTTTAGAAGCTTTATTTTATAGTGTGGGAAAATACATGATAGATAATGCATAATCTTTTTTAAAACAGCCCCTATGTACCCTTTGGAGCATTAATGTATGAATTGTTACAATTGTAAATTGATCAAGGGGCATTATTTGAACATCATTGGGAATCAAATATACGCGTTATTATTGCCAGGTGTATCTCAGAATCAAATAATGAACTGTGAAATATAGTGTCTAAAACAATCACATAGAGAGACAAAAATAATGGCCAGTAATGAAGCATCTTGCATGCATCATTAATATGCAAGTGGTTTGTGAAGAAAAAAACATGTATTTTTTGATGACAACCAGAAAGAAAGTCTTTAATTTGCTGATGCAAACACTTGTCTTTGACCTAATTTAAAATATGGCTTATTTGAAATCATTAAATAATGCATGTTGATGGTGTAGATACGTTATTTAACAGTCATATTCAGATTTGAAGAATTTGAGCTGAATATTTTCAGAGTGATTATACAATGAAAACATTTTCTGCAGGAGGGATAAAACAAGGCATAAATAATGGGGTTACAGGCTGAATTGAAGTAACCCAACCAAATTAATACTTATATGAGCAGACCAGGTGTACTGTAGCCACTGAGGGGATCTATTATTGAAACTGTAAAGAAAGGCATCCAACAAAAGATGAATGCACCAAGCACAATACTGAGAGTCTTTGCAGCCTTGCACTCAGACTGTTTAACCAACCCACCTCTTCCTCTGTCATTTGAGCACTTGTTCTTATCTCCAATTTTTCTTACATGCTGTTTAGCCACAATAAATATTTGAGTGTAAATACAAACCATTACAGTGCAGGGAAAGAAAATGCAGATAGCACTGCCCAAGATTCTCCAAAGTGGGTTAGTGAAAACGAAACAACCACCAAGGCACGCTATTGATGCCATTAAATCTTCTAACCCTGCCTCATTGGCCTTTGAATAAAGTACTCCATAAGAGTAGGCAGCAGCCAGTGGCCAGCAAGCACATACCATAATCATTGCCACTGACATTGTGATTTTTCTGGAATAATGCAGAAGATTGCATATTGCTTGATGTCTGTCGACAGCAATGCAAATTAGGTGGAAGATAGAAAGAATGGTGAGGAACCACTCAAAACTGACATGCAGATGACAGAACATATCACCATAGAACCAACAGCCATGAACAGTCCGGGTGGCACTGAAGGGCATCACAATAACACCCACTAGTAGATCAGCCAGAGCAAGAGATAAAATGAGCACATTGGTAGGACTATGCAACTGTTTGAAATGACAAATTGACACAATGACAAGAGAGTTCCCTAAAATGGTAACCAGCATGCCTGAAACAAACACCAAACAGAGGGTTAAATCTGTCCAAAAACCTAATGGTACCGCAACACATGAGGCATTGCTGCCTGGAAGACAGTACATGAACTGCTCTTGAGAATAGTCATAAGTCATTAACAAAACAAACTAACATTTTCGACAGAATTTGAGGAAACTTTTTTGAGGTTATGTCAAAAATGTCTATGTATTGTGTTACAGATTTATTTGAAGTTAGCATAGAAAACAGTTAGCCACGGCCTGCACTGACTCGGGGCAACAGTACGATAGCGCCCCCAGAGTTTCAGCTAGGACATGGTGCTCACAGCAAGTTCTTTTCATTTGAAATGCTCTTAAGTTGTAGTGTAATGAACGAATACCATAACTTAAAAAATGTCAATAAGTAAATATTCTTACACTTATCTAATATGCTAAACAAAAAAAAATACATCCGTACACCCCCTGAATTCAGGTTCATCTTCTACTGAACTAAGACAAGCTAAATTCCAGGATCTATATGCTAACCGATCGGCCCTTACTGTACTAACTGTGCATTTTGGCTGTTAGAGTGTTAACCTGAAGACTCACATGTTAACATCTGAGTAGGAATTCTCTCACCTTTGGATTTTCTGAGAGCAATAGTGTGATAAACTGGCTGGATATCAGCTGACTGCAGGAAACTAGCCTGATGACCTGGCAAGATACAAGCTTAGAGGCTACAGGACTAGACATGGACCCCGGCTGGTTACTGGGCGATTGAGGCAGGTCTGTACTCCTCTATGAATGTATTCTTTCTGCATTTCAGTTTTATGTGGGGGTGGGCTGGGTCTTCCCCTGGTTCCTGCGTGAGTCTGTATTTATGGACAGATTCAAGTATCCGGAGCCAGTATTATCATCCTCATCCGATTCTCCAAGTAACTTTTTGAAGTCAGTTCCTCATGATTTCCATTGTTTTCCAGCCTCTTTCTTGTTTGACATCTTGTGATTTTAATCACCACTTACTTGTAACAGCCATGTCTGTTTAATTTGAGGTATTTGAGGTAGAACGTGTTTGTGAGGCAGGCTTAACTGACACATCTCTCATCTCATCTCATTATCTACCGCTTTTTCCGGAGGGTCGTGGGGATGTTACTGCTTTATCCCCTTTTTTCAGGGGGTTGCGGGGGTTACTGGAGCCAATCCCAGTTTCTCTATGGGCGAAGGCCAGGGTACACCCCTGGACGAGTCGCCAGCTCATCGCAGGGCCCCTTCTGATGGCAGAGGCCACCACACAAGGTGCCATCTGCACATCAGGAGCAATTTTGAAGTTTACTATCTTGCTCAAGGATACTTCGACATGTAGCTCAGTTCCGCCCAGGGGAGCCGGGATTTGAAACCAGCAACCTTCTGATCACTAGTCACCTGCTCTACCCACTGAGCTACAGCCGCCCCTAACTGACACATGAAGTTTCAAATTTTTATTTGATGTAAGCACAAATCTGAGGGCGTCTGGGAAAAAATGACAGCTTGGGTCACTGCAGTGGTCAAAAAAGCCTAAACTAGTAAATGAGGTCGAAACTGGACATATACATGACAGTATCAGCTATCTCAGTGGACAACCTAAGTGTAAATCAGTGAATGAAGCATGAAATAGACATACGTTGTCTATTAAAAAAATATTTGACAAGAAACTAATATAAATCCATGTTTTCCTTCACATTCATTCTATTTGTAATGTTTCTGGAGTAGAAATGTGTTTGTTGAGCTTCTGGGAAGAACTACAGTACATAACCGTACATAACCTCCAAAAAGTCAATATGTGTTGTCTGTAGACAAAGACTGAAAATAAAGCAAAACACATGATTTTGTACTTTTCAAAACAGCCCTACATTTCCTGTAACAGCATCAATGTATGAATTGTTACAAGTGTAAATATATCAGGGTGCATTATTTTATGGAATTGAGTATACAAGTTGTTATTGAAAACAAAGGTGTTTTTTAAATTCAAGTACTGAAAAAGCTTCATGTGAAAAACAGCGTATAAAACAATCACACAGGAGGACAAACTGGTTTGTTTAAAAAAAATGCAAATATTTATTGATGACAAGTGTAAACCAAAGGCCTTTCTGCCACTGATGCAAATGCATGCCTAACACCTTGTCTGAAAAATATCCTATTTGAAAATGTTTAACAGTTTTGAGTCTAGATGTGTCATTTAACAGATAAATTCATAGTTGAAGAATTTGAGCTGAATATTTTCAGAGTGATTATACAATGAAAACATTTTTTGTAGGAGGGATAAAACAAGGCATAAATCATGGGGTTACAGGCTGAATTGAAGTAACTCAACCAGTATAATACTTCCTGGATGTAAAGATGAATGCGGAAGCCAATGAGGGGATTAATAAAAAGTTGCATAAAAAAGGGCATCCAACAAAAGATGAATACACCAAGCACAATACCCAGAGTCTTTGCTGCCTTGCCCTCAGACTGTTTAACCAACCCACCTCTTCCTCTGTCATTTGAACTATTGTTCATGTCTCCAATCTTTCTTACATGCTGTTTAGCTACAATAAATATTTGAGTGTAAAGACAAACCATTACAGTGCAGGGAAAGAAAAAGCACAAAGCACTGCTCAACATTGCCCAAAGTGGGTTAAAGTAAACAAAACAACCGCCAAGGCAAAACGATTCTGTTATATCTTCTAACCCTGCCACGTTGGCCTTTGAATAAAGTACTCCATAAGCATAGACAGCAGCTAGTGCCCAGCAGGCACATACCATAATCATTGCCACTGATATTGTGATTTTTGTAGAATAATGCAGAGGATTGCATATTGCTTGATGTCTGTCGAAAGCAATGCAAATTAGGTGAAAGATAGAAAGAGTGGGGAGAAACACCTCAAAACTGGTGTGTATGTGACAGAACATATCGCCATAGAACCAGCAGCCATGAACAGTCCGGGTGGCACTGAAGGGCATCACAATAACACCTACTAGTAGATCAGCCAGAGCAAGAGATAAAATGAGCACATTGGTAGGACTATGCAACTGTTTGAAATGACATATTGACACAATGACAAAAGAGTTCCCTAAAATGGTAACCAGCATGCCTGAAACAAACACCAAATAGAGGGCAAAATCTGTCCAGAAACCTAACCGTACCATAATACATGAGGCATTGCTGCCTGGAAAACAGTCCAACAAGTCTGGAGGCAACGGATGAGTCATAGTCAAACAAAAGACATATGCCAAAACCTCAGAGATAACCCAACAGAACCCAACAGAGAGAGGACCTTGGGAGAAACATACTGAAACATCTCTCTTGTAATCAATGTCACAACATAGGAGCCACCTAAATAATTATTGGATACACTATGCCATCCAATCAGAGGCCTCCTATTAACATACATGTAAAATAGTCCAAGCAACATTATTATGTCATCATATTTGTAATTTGCACGATATTGAACTAAATGACCATTAATAGTTTCACATGGAAATGATTTTAGTTTTGTGTAATAGAGAAGTATAATTTTAAAAGGTGTGAATAGTTACTAACATAAATATCAGAATGTTTAAGTGCTGGATGGATGAACCACACTGCACACTGTATGTGCTTTTGTAAGTATTCTCTTCAAGCTGCAGGATGCACACCGACACAAACTGGACCGTTTGTAAACTCAGAGCACTGTTGTAATATTCGGTTAGGTTATTCAGAGGACCACAATTTCGGCGTGGCAAAGCGCAGTCTGGGCAGTCTGTCTAAGGAGATGGACCCACAGAGGGCCCCCACCCCCCATAAGACGGGGGTCGTCACAGGATCTCCATCACAACAACATAATACCAACTAAAATGAAAACTACACAATCAACGAAATACTACAATTATTACAGTATACTTACAATCTGCCAGTTCCAATATCCATTCCCCAAAACAGCAACATCCCAACCTATAAGGGCTATTTTCAATGAATACAGAGGGGAAGGGAGAACAGGAGTGGAACAGGTTCCTACTCCATCACTGGAGCCCGAGACAGTGCATCTGCAACCACATTATCATGGCCTTTAATGTGTCGGATGTCCAGATTATAAGACTGCAGGAACAGCAACCACCTAATCAGCCTCTGATTGGAGCACCACAAAGAATGTAAAAAGGTTAGTGGATTGTGGTCTGTGTAGACCACAACAGGTGCCACACCAGACTCCATATAAACCGCAAAGTGCTGCAGGGCCCAGACCAAAGCCAGGGCCTCCTTCTCAACCACGGAGTAGTTAACCTGGTCTCGGTTAAACTTCTTAGAAAAGAAACTGACTGGTCTGTCAACTCCCTGCTCATCTGCCTGCATCAACACCGCTCCTGCTCCTACATGGCTTGCATCCACCTGTAAAACAAAAGAACAGTCAAAACGGGGTGCAGCCAGCACTGGTGCAGAACACAAAAGACACTGAGACAAGACAAGACAAACTGAGCCCTGGCCTTCAGCAAGTCAGTGAGTGGTGCCACCACAGATGAAAAATTCCTACAGAAGCACCGATAATATCCAACCATCCCCAGAAATCTCATGAGCTCTTTCTTCATAATAGGCTGTGGAAATTTCTCAATTGCCAACACTTTGGCACGCACAGGAGCCACCTGCCCCTGTCCCACCACCCGACCCAGGTAAGTCACAGTAGCATGAGCCAACTCACACTTCGCTAGATTTACTGTGAGCTTTGCCTCGGCCAGCCGATCAAACAGCACCCTAACCCGCTGCATGTGAGAACACCAAGAGTCACTGTAAACCACCAAATCGTCTAATTAAACCGCACACCCAGTCAGCCCAGCCACCACACGATTCATCAGGCGTTGAAACGTGGCTGGTGCGTTCCTCAACCCAAACGGCATCACCTGATAAGAATACAGCCCAGAAGGAGTGATAAAAGATGCCACTTCCTGTGCTCGTTTGGACAAGGGCCCTTCAGCAGATCAAATTTGCTGACATATCTGGCAGCACCCACCTGGTCTACACAATCCTCCATGCGAGGCAGTGGAAAGGAGTCTGGCTTTGTCACCTTGTTAGCCTTCCTGAAATCTGAGCAAAACCTACGTGTTCCATCACTCTTAGGCACTAAAAGGCAAGGAGAAGCCCAGCTTGAAAAGGAAGGCACTGCAATATCATTTTCAAGTATATTCAACCTCAGCATCTGAATATTTACGCTTCTCAGGAGAAACTCTATAAAAATGCTGACAAACAGGTGGTGTCTCACCCACATCAATGTCATGTTCGACCCAATCGGTGCGGGACGGCACGTCACCAAACAAACCAGAGTATTTCAAAATCAGCTCCTCAAATTCCAGAGCTTGTGCTTCTGGCAAACGGCCAACCAACCCCTTAAGATTCTTCAAGGTCTCTGAATTTTTCAACCAGCCTGACAACACCCCCTCATCAGGCTCAAGAACATCATCCAGACACTCACCTGAAACCACTCCCACTGTACCAACTACCAAGGCAGGACTCACTGCCACTGACCCCTGCAGGTCAGCACCGGATGCACTGGAAGAGTGAGCATAGTAGGGTTTAAGCAGATTCACATGAAACAGTTTAACTGACTTCCTCTGACCAGGAGTTGAAATTAAATAGTTTTAGTCTGAAATACGTTTAACCACTGTATAAGGACCCATAAACTTTACCTGGAAGGGTGAACTCACCAATGGACACAGAGCCAAAACTTGATCGCCCTCACTAAACTCACGCAGCTTAGTTCTGCGATCATACCCCTTCTTCATTTTAGCCTGTGATGTAGCCTACATTTGCTTTGCCAGCTCCCCAGCGCTGTATAGCCTATGCCTAAACCCATTTACATAGTCAATTAAGTTAGTGGGTGGATCTGATCCCTTCCATCCATCCTTAAACACAGACAGTGGACCCCGTTCAGTATGACCAAACACTAAATCATTTGGGCTAAACCCTGTGCTTTCTTGCACTACCTCCTGTGCAGCTAACAGCAACCAGGGGAGCCCATCTTCCCAGTCCCCATCAAGTTCAGTACAGTACGCACGCAAGTGTTTGATGAAAGTGCTCTAGAGCGCCTTGACTCTGAGCGTGATAAGCTGAAGACTGGTTATGTCTAATTCCCAGGAGTTTTAACACTTGGCTCAACAGGTGCAAGGATTAAAAAAATTAGATTCCTGGTCACTTTGGATCACTCTAGGGATGCCAAAGACAGAAACAAACTGTGTCAGGGCCCTAACCACAGCTCTTGCTGTAATGGTACGCAAAGGATAAGCTGCTGGGTACCTGGTGCTCTGACACATAACCGACAGCAAATACTTACAACCAGACCTGGCCTTGGGCAGTGGCCCCACACAATCAATGAGCAAGTACTCAAATGGCTGACTGATAGCTGGAATCGGCTGCAGTGGAGCTGGTTTAATGACCTGATTTGGCTTCCCAGTTAGCTGACTACAGTTTTTAATGTGAGAAGAAACATCCTTTTTAAGTCATGGCCAGAAGAAATGACGCAAAATCCTGTCATGGGTTTTATGGACACCCAGATGCCCTGACCCATCATGGGCCAACTTTAATACATAACCACGAAATTTGGATGGAACTACCACTTGAAAAATGGGATCCCCAACAAAATCCTCCCCATGTAGCACCCACTTTCTTATTAAGATACCATCCTGGAGAAAGTAACCACTGGCAATGCTTTTCACCTCCCGGGATGTCAGCACAGACCCAAATAGCTCATCCAAAGATCGGTTAGCTCTCTGGTCCCTCTGCAGTTCACTGTGGGATACAGACAAAGGAGAATCAGGCAAACATGGCAAAACAGTATCACTCTTCCCGTCTGCTAAACATGGCAAAACAGTGTCAATCTCCCCATCTGTCCCCTTGGACTCAGCACGACTCATTGCCTGTGTAACTACACATGCAGGAAAAACTTGAGGAAAGCGCACTGCACTTTCATCAGGATGTTCTGTCCCTGCAGGAGACAGGGAGACTACTAGAAGGCGCCCTGCACTTTCAGGCCAAAGGAGAGAGACAGACTGCTGGAGGTGGTGAACACTTAGCCCAAACACGACCGCCTGCCAGATCATTGCCCAGAACTATAAAAAAAACCCTCTATTGGCAATGCTGGCCTCACACCCTTCGTAACCTCGCGCTGCACCAATTCACAGTCCAAGTTCATCTTATGCACTGGGACAGGCACTACATCCAAGCCCATTCCTCGCATAAGGATTCTGTCCCCAGTATCAGTCTTCTCAGAGAAAGACAAAACGAATTCCAAAACATATGAATCAAAAGCACCTGTATCTCTCAAAATCTTAACAGGCACTTGAGTGTCACTACCAACCTGTGATACAAACCCATCTGAGATAAAAGGCAGATAGCACTCATCAGTGGCACCAGTCATGCCAGATTCCCCCCACTCACATTGCCACGCCCCCATATCCCCAGGGCCTGAAACACTCGCTGCCAGTGCAGCAGGTTTTACATGCCCGCCTCCAGCATGCGTCTTCTTAGCTTTTAGCATTGGGCAGTCCGACTTCCAATGGCCTGCCTCACGGCAATAGTTACGCACGTCCTCTCCCTTCCGAGGTGCTGCCCGGAACCCCTTACCTGAGGAAACGCCAAAACTAACAGGTGATCTACCACCCTCCTTTCGCCCAACAGGCTCCCTTCCAGGCTCACCAGGCCAGCCCTTATGAATGAGCACATACTCATCAGCCAGCCCTGCAGCCTCAGCAGCAGTTGTAACCTTATGCTCATTGAGATATGTGGCAACCTGACTGGGCAGTGTCTTTAAATTGCTCCAGGATGACTTTCCCTGTCAACACGCACTGCAGCAGCAATGTTCGGTCAGAATCTGACCAGCCTCTTGCCTCTGCAAGCTGCTCAAACAAAAGAAAAAAACGCATCCGGATCTCTTTCATTGAATTTAGGCAGGAGACACAGACTACTCACTACGTCAGGGGACTTTGATGGTGAAGATGAACCATCCCCCCCTTGCCAAACCTCCCCAGACAGCTTACTCTCGCTGACTAACCCCAGCCTAGTAGCCTGCAAGTCTGTCTTTGCCTGCTCTGTCTCACGCCGCAAGCGTTCAATTGCAACTTGCTTCTCAAGCTCCATCCTTTGCTTTTCCATCTCCATCTTTTGCCTTTTTCTACTTCCCACTGCTGTTTGTCCTTCTCATGAGCTAGCTGTAACAACAGCAATTATTTTTGCTGCTCAAAAGTTAAATTACTTAATGGAACCCTAAAGGACTGTGCTGCCTGTGGCTCACCAAACTCTCCTTGTTTAACCACCAGCACCCCTTTACCAATCAACTGCATCTTTACCAGAGCCTTCACATTACCTTAATGTTTATCACTAAGACCACTCAAATCAACGTCATACTTCTCAGCAACCTTCAACAGTTGGTCTTTAGTACAACCGTCCAAAAACTCCTCGCACGGCAAGCAACAAGTCCTCTATACCTGTCATAGTGCGCTACAAATACACTAGGCCCAGAAGACAAAACAACAGAACCACCAAACAGTGATACCAAGGTAACAAAAATACATTTAAAATGTCCCCCACACTAATGTGAAGTCCCCCTCCAACTAAACTGCCTATCCAAAAACTAATCTACCTCACTATGCCTAGTCTTCATGCAGATTAGCGGTGGGTTATTTAAACACTCAAACCAGCAACCCAGTTAAGCCCCCAGCATGCTGGTTACTCACCTACAGGCTGTGGACGTGTCCCCGAGACCACTGCTCCAACCGCACACTACACAAAAATAACAAACTAAAACAAAAAAAACCCCAATGAGCCCAAATGGACCACATTGCTCGGCCTAACCAGGGAAACTCCACAAAAGCCACACCTGCCCACTCAGGCCAACACATGAGGCTGCTGGACAAAAAAACTCCCCAGACTGAACCAACTATCAAACCAAACCCAACAACCAAATCAGCTATCTCAAAAAATGCAGCTCCCAAACACAAAAACAAAAACCAAACAAAACCCTACCTCAGAGGGCCACCACACACCGGCCTCCAACAAAGCAAAGTAGATCCCGGATGAGCCCCCACTTGTCACAAACTGGGCCGCACGGCCATGACAAAAGAAGGAGATGCACACAGGAGACAATTAACTAAGTATTTATTGAAGGTAAGTAACCTAAAGTAGGTAACCTAAACTAATCATGGCGTGTGTAGTCAGTGGAATCAGCGGTGTAGGTGGATGCATGAGTGGAGAAGTGTGTGTGTAATGTTGTAAGGAGTACAGAAACCCAAATGCCAAACAAAAGCCGAACAAGGTGTCTCTGGGAGGAGAGCAACCCTACTGAGCTCCAGAAGAGAGTTACAAGCACCCAGACTCTCAAAGCCCAGGTGGTGCCAATGCTGCTGATGACCCTGCTGATGTCAGAAGAGGGAGAGAGAGCAGGGAGGGTCGTCACAGTATGTCTTGCCAAATGTATGACTGATGGGTGAATGAAGTAAAGTAACTCAACACACATGCTTGGATATGAATTACAGAGGTAATTTTGTGTTTCTAGACCAAATTCCACAAACCCTCAAACTTATCAACACTTGAGGCTACACACCAACGATTGAAATGATTAGTCAGCTCCCTTACAAACTCCATATGTGACTGATTAGCCCTCAGCAGGGAAACCACAACGACAGAAGGAACCCCGTGCTCACAGACGCAGAGCTGGCCAGCTCTCCACCGTTCCCCACCAGAGCAGCGTCATCACCTCTCTGCGGAAGGAGAGGGGGATCCCATGCAGCTGGGTAGAGCACGGCTGACGCAGGAGGAACGACGGAGACGACAGCTGGAAGGAAGGTGCTTCTACTGCGGAGAGGCTGGTCACCTCGTCATCACCTGTCCAGCCAAGCGATCTATGGCGGTGAGTCAAGTCGCGGCTTCAGGTCCCATTTCACGCACTCTGACAAGAGTTAAGGTAATGCACCACACCGTCACAGATCTTGGTGCGCTCATTGACTCAGGAGCTGATGAGAGTTTGATGGACTGGGGCTTAGCAGAAGAATTGGGCATCAAGTCTGAACTTTTAGCTAAGCCCATCAGGGCCCAAGCACTAGATGGGAAAGAACTATTTTTCATCACACACATCAGTGAACCCCTCCACATGCACATTAATGACCACGCATTCGCTTTTACCTATTCAAATCATCCTCTCACACTCTGATTTTGGGACAACCATGGCTATTTCACCACAACCCCCAGGTAGACTGGAGATCCGGAGAAATCAAAGGGTGGGGGGAAGACTGTGTCAAAGACTGTTTTTTTCGGTTCAGCCCGGAGTAAAGATGTAGCGGAAGTTAATCTGTTTTCTGTCAACCCTGTCACAGAATGCAAGTACCCGGACCTGAACTCTGTGCCCTCCTGCTACCACCAGCTCCACGAGGTTTTTAGTAAGACCAAAGCCATGTCCCTTCCCCAACACCGCCCATACGACTGCGCCATTGATCTGATCCCAGGTTCCACCATACCCAAGGGTCGCCTGTACTCTGTCTCCGGACCGGAGAGAGAGGCCATGAGGGAGTATCTCACAACTTCATTGAAAGCGGGCCTAATCCGTCCCTCATCATCACCAGCAGGCGCTGGGTTCTTCTTCGTAGACAACAAGGACGGGTCCCTGAGACCCTGCATAGACTATAGCCAACTGAATGATCTTACAATTAAGAATTGTTACCCTCTTCCCCTCATGTCCTCTGTTTTCGATCAACTCCAGCAGGCCAAAGTGTTTACAAATTTAGACCTTCGCAATGCCTATCACCTGATCCGCATAAGAGAGGGGGACGAGTGGAAGACTGGATTTAATACCCCTAGTGGTCAGTATGAGTACCTGGTCATGCCATTCGGGCTCACCAACACCCCCGCCGTTTTTCAAGCCATGATCTATGATGTATTGAGAGACTTCCTTGACCATTTTGTCTATGTATATTTAGATGACATTCTAATTTATTCTCCAGACATTGACACACATCAAGACCATGTGACCAGGGTTCTTAAAAGGCCGTTGGAGAACCATCTGTACGTCAAAGCAGAAAAAAAGTGTATTTCATGCCGACACTGTCTCCTTCCTGGGATTCATCATAGCCCCTGGAAGAGTACAGATGGACCCGGCTAAAATTAGCGCTGTGGCTGAGTGGCCCACACCTGATAGCCGCAAAAAGGTTCAGCAGTTCTTGGGGTTTGCTAACTTTTACAGGTGGTTCATCAGAGGCTTTAGCGCAATAGCTGCTCCCCTCCATGCTCTTACCTCCACTCAGGTGCTGTTCCATTGGTCTCCAGAGGCAGAGAAGGCATTCCAAGATCTCAAGCGCCGCTTCATTTCGGCTCCCATCCTCACCATGCCAGATCCACAGCGTCAGTTCGTGGTCGAAGTGGATGCATCCAACAAAGGGGTCGGAGCCATCCTCTCTCAACGCTCGGAACAGGATGGTAAAATGCACCCCTGCGCCTTTATGTCACGACGACTGTCCAAGGCAGAAAGGAACTACGATGTCGGTAACCGGGAACTGTTGGCGGTTAAACTCGTCTTAGAAGAGTGGAGGCACAGGCTAGAGGGGGCCAACCACCCGTTCATAGTCTGGACAGATCACAAGATTCTCGAGTATATCAGTTGAGGCATGTTCAGTCTGCGCTCGTAACAAGACATCCTCTGTGTCCCGCATGGGTCTATTGCAGCCACTTCTTATCCCCTCCAGATCGTGGTCCGACATATCCATGGACATCGTCACGGGTCTCCCGGTATCCCAAGGTAATACTGCTGTCCTCACAGTGGTGGACCGATTCTCCTAGATGGTTAGATTCATTGCTCTGCCAAAGATGCCCTCCGCCAAAGAGATGGCGGAGATCATGATGAACAGTGTTTTCAGGGTTCACGGCTTCCCGAAAGACATCGTCTCTGACTGGGGGCCCCAGTTCGTGTCCCGGTTCTGGAGGGAGTTTTGCCGGCTCATCGGAGCTAAGGCCAGCCTGACCTCGGGGTATCACCTGGAGGCCAACGGCCAGACCAAACGCCTTAATCAACAACTGGACCAGTGCCTGATCTCCCAGAATCCCTCGACATGGAGCAAACACTTGGTCTGGGTTGAGTATGCGCATAATTCTTTGCCAACATCTGCCACAGGCTTCTCTCCTTTCAAATGTGTTTATGGTTATCGACCCCCAGTCTTTCCAGATAATGAACCGGAGGTGTCTGTCCCCTCTGCCCATGCCATGATTCGATGTTGTCGCCGCATGTGGACAGCTGCCCACCAGGTGCTGATCCGACAGGGGGATCAGGTCAAGAAGGCGGCAGACCGCAAGAGACGGCCTGCTCTCGCGTATCAGCCAGGCCAGAGAGTGTGGCTCTCGGCCAAAGACTTGCACCTCAAAGTCCCCTCCAAGAAGCTGGCGCCACAGTTCGTGGGTCCGTTTCCCATCACCAGGGTCGTCGGCCCCGAAGCAGTACGTTTTCGTCTGCCTCAGTCCCTTCGCGTACACCTGACTTTTCATGTAAGCCAGGTGAAACCAGTCAAAGAGAGTCCTCCGTTGGAGCGTTTTTTGTTGTTAAATTTTTATAGTTCTGTCCTCGTAAGAGTAAAGTAGTTTTCAGCCTTTTCTTTTCCTCCCTTTGGAGCGATTTTCTGTTGTGTTTTGGTTTTGCTTTGATAATCTCTGTGTTTTGTTTTTTTGTGTTTATTTCTGGATTTTCCTGTTTGCCAAGTTACTAGAGTTCTATAGCCTATTTGGCTGTCACTCTATCTTAAGAGCAGATAAGTGATATTTCAGAATAAAAGACTGCTTGAACTGTTCTCGCTATGCATCTGAGTCCTCCTTTCAGCCCAGGCCTGACAGACACAAGTTAATCATAGGTGTTTCTGAAATTCAAAAACTGGAAAATGTAACTGATGTTTCTGAAATTGGTTGCACAACAGAGGTTTCCAAAGAAAATTGAACATGTAATTATTGATGACTATAGCAGAACTAAGATCCTTTTATTGCTGGTGCAAATGCATGAACAAGACTTTGTTTTAAAAACAATATTTGAAAATATCATATTCATGTTCGTGCCATTTAACAGATTAATTCATAGTGGAAGAATTTGAGCTCGGTATTTTCAGAGTGATTATGAATTGAAAACATTTTTTTAAGGAGGGATAAAACAATGCATAAATAATGGGGTTTAAGGTTGAATTAAACTCTTCCTTTGTCATTTGATGATTTGGTCACATCTCCAATTTGTCTTACATGCTGTTTAGCCACAATAGGTATTTGAGTATAAATACAAACCATTACAGTGCAGGGAAAGATTTCGGAGCTGCTAGGGTCTCTGACCTCAAAGAGTAGCCATGGGAGAGAGTAGAGCTTGTAGCTCATGGAAACCATAACATCTAGCATCTGTAGACTCACTTCAAAACAGTCCCACAGAGAAAAATATCTGTAAATGAGAAAATTGTCTTGGCAGAGTGGATTCAGCTGAAGGCATGTTTTGCCAATGTAGGGTTGTGTGTTACTTCAAGTGGATGTTTTGAGGGCCTGTAGGAGAGGTTATCCCTCATTCAGAGCAGAGTCAAGTCAGGTTGGAGGTCATTTCTGCAAGTAGATGGAGAAGCTGGTTCTGGAGTCCCTTAAAGGACCCACATTCTGAGGTTGTAAAGCTGAGAACCAATGGATCTGTGACGGAAATAAGGTCCAGAAAAGCAAACTTTTGAAAGGATAGAACAGGTGAACAGGCAACAAGAGAATTGCTGGATTTGATAAACAAATGTTTTTTTGGTTGATGTTTTAAAAATTTAAATATTCTTTAAGACACATTTTAATTATTAGGCTGACATATAACTGCATGGTATTTAAATCACTCAAAATATTGACTAAATGGACATATAGTGTGTTGTCTTTTCAAAAAAAGTCTGTCAGGAAACATGTCCATGGTTTCCTTGTAATATTTCTGTAGTAAAAATGTGTTTCTAAAGGCTTCTGGGAAGAACTACAGCTTCATACATGACCTCCAAGAAGTTGAAAGCTGCTCTCTGTAGACAACACTGAAAAAAGTGCAGAACACATGATGCAGTAAGGCTTAAATTTCAAAGAGGTTCTACCCTGTAACAGCATTAATATGTGCATTTTTTCAAGTGTAAATTGATCAAGGGGAATTATTTTAATATAATTTTGAATTGAGTGTAGAAGTTATTATTGCAAGTTGTTTTTTAAATGCAAGTACTGAAAAGCTTTACATGAAAAATAGTGTGTAAACACTCACACAGAAAAACAAACATGATGGCCCAGTAATAAAGCATGTTGTTAGACCAAATGTACCATTAATATCATAATAAAGATAGTGGTTTGTAATTATTGATGACAACTGCAAAACAAAGGCCTCTCTGCATCTTATGCAAATGCATGCCTTACACCTTGTTTCAAAAATATATTTTTCGAAGATGTTAAACAGTTAATTTTTTGAGTGTACATGTGTCATTTATCAGATAAATTCATAGTTGAAGAATTTAAGCTGAATATTTTCAGAGTGATTATGCAATGAAAACATTTTTTGAAGGAGGGATAAAACAAGGCATAAATAATGGGGTTACATGCTGAATTGAAGTAACTCAACCAGTATAATACTTCCCAGAGGAAAGAATTAATGCTGAAGCCAGTGAGAGGATTAATTATTGAATTCATATAAAAGGGCATCCAACAAAATATGAATACACCAAGCACAATACCCAGAGTCTTTGCAGCCTTGCCCTCAGAGTGCTTAACCAACCCACCTCTCCCTCTGTCATTTAAATAATTGTTCTTATCTCCAATCTTTCTTACATGCTGTTTGGCCACAATAAATATTTGAGTGTAAAGACAAACCATTACAGTGCAGGGGAAGAAAAAGCACAAAACACTAGTCAAGATTCCCCAAAGTGGGTTAAACAAAACAAAACAGCCGCCAAGGCAAAATGATTCTGTTATATCTTCTAACCCTGCCACACTGGCCTTTGAATAAAGTACTCCATAAGCGTAGACAGCAGCCAGTGCCCAGCAGGCACATACCATAATCATTGCCACTGATATTGTGATTTGTCTAGAATAATGAAGAGGATTGCATATTGCTTGATGTCTGTCGACAGCAATGCAAATTAGGTGGAAGATAGAAAGAGTGGTGAGAAACAACTCAAAACTGACATGCAGATGACAGAACGTATCACCATAGAACCAACAGCCATGAATAGTCCGGGTGGCACTGAAGGGCATCACAATAACACCCACTAGTAGATCAGCCAGAGCAAGAGATAGAATGAGCACATTGGTAGGACTATGCAACTGTTTGAAATGACAAATTGACACAATGACAAAAGAGTTCCCTAAAATTGTAACCAACATGCCTGAAACAAACACCAAGTAGAGGACAAAATCTGTCCAGAAACCTAACCGTACCATAATACATGAGGCATTGCTGCCTGGAAAACAGTCCAACAAGTCTGGAGGCAACGGATGAGTCATAGTCAAACAAAAGACATATGCCCAAACCTCAGAGATAACCCAACAGAACCCAACAGAGAGAGGACCTTGGGAGAAACATACAGAAACCTCTCTCTTGTAATCAATGTCACAACATAGAAGCCACCTAAATAATTATTGGATACACTGTGCCATCCAATCAAAGGCCTCCTATTAACATACATGTAAAATAGTCCAAGCAACATTATTATGACATCATATTTGTAATTTGCACAATATTGATCTAAATGACCATTAATAGTTTCACATGGAAATGATCTTAATTTGGAAATGAATTAATTTTGTACTCCTCGTATAGTTAAAGTTTGAGAAATGTTCACAGTATGTCAGTGTACATGTTGGTTATTATCTTCGTTGTCATGGTCATACAGACCCAACAACAGTCAGTGGCAGTTATATGGATCTTACCTTTAGAAATTCTCAAATGAGGATGGTTTTGTAGTAACTAATTTCTCATTCCCCAATAACATAGAATGTTATATTCCTTAAAGCAGTTTGGAAACATGTTTCTGGAACACCACAAATCCTAGATGTCATCATTAACTGATATAAGATAGGATTTTATTCTTAGGAAAGTTTCTGTAATGAGGCCCCAGGTGTCTTTAACAACAATTTCATACATTTTGTTGTAAGAAGAAGTTGGCAGATATTTGCCATATTTAAGTGTTTTTTTCTATAATGTAAATGTATTCAATAAAATAATTATCCACTTCACATGTGACTATTCTTCATTAGCACAAATAAACTGTTTGATATTTGAGCAAAACACACAACAGAGTAATGCATAACATTTAAATATAGCCCAGCAATATATGTGTATCGTTACAGGGAAAAGTGTTGAAGAAGCAGGGCCGGCTCTAGGCATAGGCGATATAGGTGGTCGCCTAGAGCGCCATCTGCTGGAGGAGCGCCGCCAGTCACCCTCGAGGGAGAAAAAAAAAAACAATAATAATTTTCGATGCCTATTGGCGCCCTCCCTTCGTGTTCTGTCTTGAAAATAATAAATATTAACAAAATAAAGAAACAGATAAACAATGACATGTTTCTGACTGGTGGTGCTGAGTCATGTGACGTGTGGTCATTGGCTGCGCACCTCAGAGGGTCAGATATGTGTCACAGAGTTCAGGTCACGTCACGTCAAGTGACAGACAGGTTATGTTTTGATATTTTGCAAGATGAAACGGCCGTCAAAGCACTCGGGTGCGCAGTACCGAAAGAGAAGAAAAGAGGAGGAGAAGAAGAAGTCCCAATATAAAGGTAACATTATGTCATCTTTTTTTAAATGCCGTTTTGTGTGAAGACGTTTCATTTGTATTCGCTTGCTAGCTAGGTTGAAATAAAGCAACGCTGGCTTAACACGCTAGACAATGACACTGATAGCTACTAAGAAGGATAAATGAATCATGAATCAAAGTAGAGGCCGCAGGTTGTACTCTTTGTTGTTTATTGTGAAATGGTCCACAGCACTCTGAAGCATGTAAGTTTAGCCAATTGTTTGTGGTCTCTTACGCACTGCTATGTTGTTGTCGTTATGATTATTATTAGCATTATTATTGTTGTTGTTGTTATGATTACTATTATCATTATTGTTGTTGTTGTTGTGACTGAATGGCACAAGCTTGTTAGCAATTAGAGTACATTTAGGTTTTAAGCAAATAAAATAAAGTTGATTTGTACAGTACCTACTTTATATTAAACCTTATTAATTAATTTATTAAATGAAGTAGAATGACACAACAAACTTAACAGTATGGATGTACTCTATGTCTGAATACAGCTACAAGTCAGGCCTTATGCAGCAGCAGCGCTACCACATCAACCACACCACCCACCTCATAAAGTCAGCTTGAAGCAGGTGAGTTATGTAATTGCATGTTACAGCTGCAGTCACATTACTGAACAATACTATGGTTATTCATAATTTATCCTCAATATGTGTTTATTGCCTGATGTGCTGTTATTTGTAAATCACTGTGTGACCTTACTGAAGGATTAATAGGTGTCTAGGCACTTGTCATTTAATGACACAATAGATGCCTTTGCTGCAAGGAAGTCCAGGCGTGTAGAATTTAGTTGAAATCTAGTTGAAACACATGCTGGAAAGAGTGACTTGAAAGTTCATTGTTGTTGTTCAAATAAAACTGTTGTGAGTGTTCAGATGGTTCAGATTTTGTCATTCAGTTGTATGATGGTGTTCTTTTCCTTTTTTGGGGGGGCGGCGGGGCGTAATCTCGCCTAGGACACCAAATGGGCTAGAGCCGGCCCTGTGAAGAAGCATTGATTTCAATACAAATTGATGATACAAGGTGATCATAGGTGTTTCTGACATTCAAAAACTGGAAAATGTAACCGATATTTCTGAAATTAGTTGCACAAAAGATGTCTTTAAAGGAAATTCAACATGTATTTATTGTTGACAATAGCAGAACAGAGACCTTTTGATTGCTGGTGCAAATGCATGAACAAGACCTTGTTCTGAAAAGAAAATATATTCATGTCTGAGTGTGTCATTTAAGAGATAAATTCATAGTGGAAGAGTTTGAGCTAAATATTTTCAGAGTGATTATGAATTGAAAACATTTTTTGAAAGGGGGATAAAACAAGGCATAAACAATTGGGTTTAATGTTGAATTAAAGTAACCCAACCAAACTAATCCTTCCAACACGGGACCAGGTGTGCTGAAGCCAGTGAGGGGATTGCTTATCGAAGCCATGAAAAACGGCATCCAACAGAAGATGAATGCACCAAGCACTATACCAAGAGTCTTTGCATCCTAGCACTCTGTTTTATCATCACACCTCTTCCTTTGTCGCAGTATGTTATACCATCGAGAAAGTTTAGTTTTTGTCCGTCATTTTGGCCCAACATCTAAGTTATTTCATTAATTTTCTTAAGGCACTGGGAGCTCGATGAGCCTGTGCAACTGACCGTAGCACTTAAAATATTATATGTATTATTTTTAATTACTGTACATTTTTTATTTACCAGTTTGAAAGGTTCCAGGGGTTGGAAATGAGTTTTTTGCTAATTTCATCATATGGTGGATTATAATTTAAAGGCTCACATTTGTGCTGTTTTCAGATTCGCTCCACACATTTTGACCTGACATCTAAATGATCTTATACACTTTCTTATGTCACTAGCAGGTGGATGAGCATTCATATGCAGTCCATCATTTTAAAAGGACAGTTTGTTAAGGATTTAATTTCAAAGGCTACATTTGTCCTGCATTGAGTTTTACTCTGTTTTAATTTAGCCTGCCATTTTGTTCATTACTGGCACTTGTTGAGCAGAGACAGCTAAATGTAAATTAAAGTCAGAAAGACTGTCTGGTGTGATGTGTGCAGTGTTTTTGGAAGTATCACTCATGATATACAGGTGTATGATTCAACTTCTTTCATTGTCTCGTGGTAAATAAAAAAATCTGCAATGTATCATTTTATCAAATCACAATTTGTAGAATTGCAGTACTTAAAAGGGAATCACAATATGTATCTAACAGGCATCACAGGCATCACAATAGTATCGTATCATGCTAACCCATAGGCCATTACAGTTCTAACTGTGCATTTTGACTGGTAGAGTGTTGACCTAACTCAATAACTCAATAACTCCTATTATCATCCTCATCTGATTCTGACAAATAACAGTTTGAAGTCAGTTCCATATGATTTCCATTGTTTTCCAGCCTTTTTCTTGTGATCCTTTTAATCACCACTTACTTGAAGGATATAATAGCCATATCTGTTTAATTTCTCCCTTCCACCCCCCCCACCCCCCAAAAAACAAAAAAAACGTATATGCACTTGTATGTTCTTACCCTTAGCACTTAAATCATAGCACTGACGTACTTAAGGTATCCTTGATAAATAGCAGCTACTATGCTCAGACGAGGGCTTGAAAACTGTTTCTGTTTTTTCATTCTTACTTTATCGACAGTGATATGTTGTGGTTTCTTTCTTGTGACATATTTACTTATTGTACGTCCCTTTGGACAAAAACATCTGCTAAATGCCCTAAATGTAAATGTGAATTTGAGGAGGCAAGAAATAATAATGTCCAGGGGGTGGAACACACATGTTCCATCCCCTGCCTCCAGCCCCATGTAAGGCAGGCTTCACTGACACATGAAGTTTCTAATTTTTATTTGATGAAAGCACAAATCTGGGGGCTTCTGGGAAACAATGACAGTTTGGGTTACTGCAGTGGTCAAAAAAGCCTAAACTAGTAAATGATGGACATATGCGTATACATGACAGCATCAGCTATCTCAGTGGATAAACAAAGTGTAAACCTGAATGAAGCCTAAAATGGACATATGTTGTCTATTGAAAAAATAATTTGTCAAGAAACTGATATAAATCCACGTTTTCTATCACATTTATTCTGTTTGTAATGTTTGTGGAGTAGAAATGTGTTTCTTTGAGCTTCTGGGAAGAACTACTACTACACTAACCTCCCAAAAATCAATAGGTGCTGACTGTAGACAAAGACTGAAAACGAAGCAAAATACATGATTTGGTAATGCTCACTTTTCAATTTACGTGAATAACAGCCTTTAAAACAATCACACAGGAGGACAAACATAATGGCCCAATAATTAAACCTGTTGTTAGACAACATGTAGCATTGATATCCTAATAAAGACAGTGATTTGTTTAAAAGAATGCATATAGTTATCGATGACAAGTGCAAAACGAAGGCCTTTCTGCCACTGATGCAAATGCATGCCTAACACCTTGTCTGAAAAATATCCTATTTGAAAATGTTAAACAGTTCATTTTTTGAGTGTACATGTGTCATTTAACAGATAAATTCATAGTTGAAGAATTTGAGGTGAATATTTTCAGAGTGATTATGCAATGAAAACATTTTTTGAAGGAGGGATAAAACAAGGCATAAATGATGGGGTTACAGGCTGAATTGAAGTAAGTCAACCAGTATAATGCTTCCAAGAGGAAAGGATCAATGCCGAAACCAGTGAGGGGATCAATGATAAATTGCATAAAAAAGGGCATCCAACAAAAGATGAATACACCGAGCACAATACTGAGAGTCTTTGCAGCCTTGCCCTCAGAGTGCTTAACCAACCCACCTCTTCCTCTGTCATTTGAACTGTTGTTCATGTCTCCAATCTTTCTGACATGGTGTTTAGCCACAACAAATATTTGAGTGTAAAGACAAACCATGACAGTGCAGGGAAAGAAAAAGCACAAAGCACTGCTCAACATTCCCCAAAGTGGGTTAAAGTAAACAAAACAACCGCCAAGGCAAAACGCTTCCATTAGATTCTCTATCTGTGCCTCATTGATCTTTGAATAAACTACTCCATAAGCGTAGATAGCAGCCAATACCCAGCAGACACATACCATAATCATTGCCACTGATATTGTGATTTTTCTAGAATAATGCAGAGGATTGCATATTGCTTGATGTCTGTCGACAGCAATGCATATTAGGTGAAAGATAGAAAGACTGGTGAAAAACAACTCAAAACTGGTGTGTATGTGACAGAACATATCACCATAGAACCAGCAGCCATGAACAGTCCGGGTGGCACTGAAGGGCATCACAATCACACCCACTAGTAGATCAGCCAGAGCAAGAGATAAAATGAGCACATTGGTAGGACTATGCAACTGTTTGAAATGACATATTGACAAGATGACCAAAGAGTTACCTAAAATGGTAACCAGCATGCCTGAAACAAACACCAAATAGAGGGCAAAATCTGTCCAAAAACCTTTCCGTACTGCAATACATGAGGCATTGCTGCCTGGAACACAGTCCAACAAGTCTGGAGGCAACGGATGAGTCATAGTATAACAAAATATGTATGTCAAATCCTCAGATATCACCCAACAGAACCCAACAGAAAGAGGACCTTGGGAGACGCATGCTGAAACATCTCCCTTGTAATCAATGTTGCAACATTGAAGTCACCTAAATAATCATCAGATTCACTCCGCCATCCAATCAAAGGCCTTCTATTAACATACATGTAAAATAGTCCAAGCAACATTATTATGTCATCCTATTTGCAATTTATTCAGCATTGATCTAAATAACCATCAATAGTTTCACATGGAAAATAATTTTGTTTTGAGTAATAAAGTATAATTTTAATTGATACCATATATTTATTGTAATACTAACTAGTAGTATTACTTTTACTTCAAAGTGCACTGTGCTATAAACTGGATTGTTTGTAGATTTGGAGCGCTGTTGGAGTATACAGCTCGGTTATTCCGAGTACCTCACTCTGAGAGCCACAGAGTCCACTCCTTGCCCTTCTGTCTGTGATGGAGCAGCAGATTACCAAGGGCAGTTTCATGAACACCTGAAATGGCAGTAGCTAAATGTATGACTGATAGGTGAACTGATGATGCGAATCACAGAAGTGATTTTGATTTTGTGTATTTAGATTTGAGGCATTCGTTGTTGTCATCATGTTGTATTAAAATGTTTACATTGTTTAGCTAACTCAAAGTTAGATTAGGTGAGATAAAGTAACCGGGCCGATTGACGTAGATCCATATTCCTCTCGTGACTGTGATCTCTCTGAATCTCAGTTCAATGTGGGGGTGGGCTTGGTCCTCCTCTGGCTCCTGTGTGAGTTTCAGAGATTTATGGACAGATTCAAGTAACCGAGCCAGTAACTCAACTTATCATCCTTATTTGATTCTAACAATTAACTTTTTTGGAGGCAGTTCCTCCTGATGTCAATTGTTTTCTAACCTTTTTCATAAACAACCTGATTGAACCGGTCATGCAGGATGTGATTAACATGTCGGACAGTGACGTAGATGCGTCAGCCCCCATTTTGAGAGCTGCTAGGGTCTCTAACCTCAAAGAGTGGCCATGGGAAAAAGCAGAGCTTGTAGCTTATGTAGACCATGACATCAAGCATCTATGGAGTCACTTCAGAACAGTCCGACAGAGACAAAAGTTTATGAATCGGAAAATTCAGCTGAGGGCATGTTTTGCCAATGCAGGGTGGTCTGCTATTTCTGGTGCATGTTACAGAGGCTACGAGGAGAGGTTTGCCCTCATACTGATGCTACATGATATGATAGTTGCTATCCCATTCTCCCCGGCTGTATGTGAGTCAAGATTTAACTGACTAAGCAGAATTAAGATAGATAGGAGGTCATCTCTTAAGTAGTGATGATGGACAAGCTAATGTTGGTGTCACTTGTGGGAATTGAGGGTGGACGCAACTGACTAATAACTGAGAACTAATGACACTGATAATACAATTCTTACATCAGATTCAAATTTTGTACAGTATGAGATACAATGAACTACAAAGTGTCTTGGTTGGCCAATGTAATAAAGCCTTTTAACATTATTTTTGTCACATTTTCATTTTTAAGCTGACCTGTAACTGTGTAGTACCTTATTTGCCCAAAATATATTGTACACTTTCTGCACTCTTATCATTGCGTAACCCCCAAAACTGAACAGAAGTTGACTGTAGACATAGATTTACAGGACATATACATAAATTCATGTGCTACCATTTCTCAGAGCTTCTGGGAAGAAATGTCTGCGTCCATTACTGCAGTAGTCAAACAATGAGGCCTAAAATGGACAAATGCATATACATGACAACTTCAGTTACTTCCAATGGGCAAACTTCCAAAAGCTTCTGAGAAGAACTACAGCTTCCTTCAATTCAGGCATCAAAGTGAGCTTAAATAATAATAACAAAACAAATTACACTTTTAGAAGTTTTATTTTATAGTGTGGCAAAATACATGATAGATATGCACAATCTTTTTTAAAACAGCCCCTATGTACCCTTTGAGAGCATTAACATCTGCTTTGTTGTTGTTGTTAAGTGTAATTTGATCAAGGGACGTTATTTGAACATAATTGGGAGTCGACTATATGCCTTATTATTGCCAGGTGTTTTTCAAATTCATATAATGAACTATGAAATATAGTGTGTAAAACAATCACATATAGGGACAAACATAATGGCCCAGTAATAAAGCATCTTGCATGCATCATTAATATTGCAACACAGATTATTGTGTTATCGTGGTTTGTGAAGAAAAAACATGTACTTTTTTATGACAATCACAAAGAAAAGACTTTTATTTGCTGATGCAAACGCTTGTCTTTGACCTAATTTAAAAAATGGCTTATTTGAAATCATTAAATAATGCATGTCGACAGTGTAGATTCGTTATTTAACAGTTATATTCATATTCGAAGAATTTGAGCTGAATATTTTCAGAGTGATTATGCAATGGAAACATTTTTTGAAGGAGGGATAAAACAAGGCATAAATAATGGGGTTACAGGCTGAATTGAAGTAACTCAACCAGTATAATGCTTCCAAGAGGAAAGCAGGAATGCGGAAGCCAGTGAGGGGATTAATTATTGAATTCATATAAAAGGGCATCCAGCAAAAGATGAATACACCAAGCACAATACTGAGAGTCTTTGCAGCCTTACACTCAGACTGTTTAACCAGCCCACCTCTCCCTCTGTCATTTAAACAATTGTTCTTATCTCCAATCTTTCTTACATGCTGTTTAGCCACAATAACTATTTGAGTGTAAAGACAAACCATTACAGTGCAGGGAAAGAAAAAGCACAAAGCACTGCTCAACATTGCCCAAAGTGGGTTAAAATAAACGAAACAACCGCCAAGGCACATTATTGATTCCATTAAATCTTCTAACCCTGCCACACTGGCCTTTGAATAAAGTACTCCATAAGCGTAGACAGCAGCCAGTGCCCAGCTGACACATACCATAATCATTGCCACTGACATTGTGATTTTTCTAGAATAATGCAGAGGATTACATATTGCTTGATGTCTGTCGACAGCAATGCAAATTAGGTGGAAGATAGAAAGAGTGGTGAGAAACAACTCAAAACTGACATGCAGATGACAGAACATATCACCATAGAACCAGCAGCCATGAACAGTCCGGGTGGCACTGAAGGGCATCACAATCACACCCACTAGCAGATCAGCCAGAGCAAGAGATAAAATGAGCACATTGGTAGGGCTATGCAACTGTTTGAAATGACATATAGACAACATGACAAAAGAGTTCCCTAAAATGGTAACTAGAATGCCTGAAACAGTCACCAAATAGAGGACAAAATTGGTCCCGAAACTGAACTGTTCCATAACACATGAGGCATTGCTGCCTGGAACACAGTACATGAAATGCTCTTGAGAAAAGTCATCAGTCATTATAAACCCAAACACATATGCCAAAACCTCAGAGATAACCCAACAGATCCAAACAGAGAGAGGACAGGGGAAATGGGATAAACACAATGACATCTCTGTGTGGTTATCAAAGTCACAGAAAAGAAGCCACCTAAATAATTACTGGATACGCTGTGCCATCCAATCAAAGGCCTTTTATTAACATACATGTAAAATAGTTCAAGCAACATCATTATTTCATCATATTTGCAATTTTCACAATATTGATCTAAATAATCATTAATAGTTTCACAAGGAAAACCATTTAGTTTTGAGTACTGAAGAAGTATAATTTTAAAATATTTCATATGTTACATTTATACATATACACATATTTTTTGCATTTTTGTTGATGTACATTGCACACTGAGTGTACGTTTGTAAATAGTCAATCTGAGCTCCAAAATACACTCTGCTATAAACTGAGCTGTTCATAAATTGGGAACGCTGTTGGAGTTTACTGTTAATTTTCTTTTGAAAGCTCTGTTCTCTGGGCCTTTCTGTCTGAAACAGAGCAGCAGAGAGCAAAGAGAAGCTAGTGTTTCATGAACAGGTGAAATAGCAGCCGTTGCTGTAAGGTATGGCCACAATTTCAGTTTCAAACATTAAAAAAACAAACTAACATTTTCGACAGAATTAGAGGAAACTTTGTTGAGGTTATGTCAAAATATCTATGTATTGCGTTGCAGAGTTGTTTGAAGTTAGCATAGAAACCAGTTAGCCATGGCCCACAATGACTCGGGGCAACAGCACAATAGCGCCCCCAGAGTTTCAGCTAGGACATGGTGCTCACAGCAAGTTCTTTATATTTGACACGCTCTTAAGTTGTAGTGTAATGAATTCATTCATTCATCTGCCTCCGCTTATCCGGGTTTGGGTCGCGGTGGCAGCAGGCTCAGTAGGGAGCTCCAGACCTCCTTCTCCCCAGCAACACTTTCCAGCTCCTCCGGGAGGATGCCCAGGTGTTCCCAGGCCAGATGAGATGTGTAATCTCTCCAGCGGGTTCTGGGTCTGCCCCGGGGTCTCCTCCCAGTTGGACATGCCCGGAAAACCTCCAAGGGGAGGCGACCTGGAGGCATCCTGATCAGATGCCCGAACCACCTCAACTGGCTCCTCTCGATGCGAAGGAGCAGCGGCTCTACTCCGAGCTCCCTCCAGATGTATGAACTTCTCACCCTATCCATAAGGCTGAGCGCAGCCACCCTACGGAGGAAACTCATTTTGGCCGCTTGTATCTGCGATCTTGTTATTTCGGTCACTACCCACAGCTCGTGACCATAGGTGAGGGTTGGAAAATAGATGGACCGGTAAATCGAGATCTTCCTTGCGGCTCAGCTCCCTCTTCACCACGACGGTCCGGTACAACGCCATCCATTCTCCCATCACTCGTGAACAAGACCCCGAGATACTTAAACTCCTTCGCTTGGGTCAGGAGCTCACTCCACAACTGGAGGGGGCAATCCACCATTTTCCGGCAGAGAACCATGGCCTCAGACTTAGAGGTGCTGACCCTCATCCCGACCGCGTCACACTCGGCTGCGAACCGCCCCAATGCCTGCTGGAGGTCACGGGCTGAGGAAGCCAACAACACCACTTCATCCGCAAAAAGCAAAGATGCAATTCTGAGGTTCCCATACTGGACACTCTACTCACCACGGCTGCACCTTGAGATCCTGTCCATGAATATCACAAACAGGATTGGAGACAAGGGGCAGCCCTGACGGAGTCCAACCCAGTCGTAAGCCTTCTCCAAGTCCACAAAACACATGAAGACTGGATGGTCAAACTCCCATGAACCCCCCAGCAATCGTGCAAGGGTGAAGAGCTGATCCACTGTTCCACGGCCAGGACGGAATCCGCATTGTTCCTCCTGAATCAGAGGTTCAACGATCGGACGGACCCTCCTTTCCAGCACCCTGGAATAAACTTTCCCAGGGAGGCTGAGCAGTGTGATACCCCGATAATTGGAGCACACCCTCTGGTCCCCCTTTTGGAAAATGGGAACCACCACCCTGGTCTGTCACTCCAGAAGTACCATCCCTGACCTCCATGCGACACTGAAAAAACGTGTCAGCCATGACAGCCCAACAATGTCCAGAGCCTTCAGCATCTCGGGGCGAATCTCATCCACCCCTGGCGCCTTGCCACTGGGGAGCTTCTTGACTACCTCAGTGACCTCTGCCAGGGATATGGACGAGTCTTCCGCCGAGTCTTCAGACTCTGCCTCAGTTACAGAGGATGTGTTAGCTGGGTTCAGGAGGAAGGAAGGAAGGAAGAAGGAAGGAAGAAAACTTTATTTATCCCCAAAGGGCAATTCAGTTTCTACAGTGGTTAACACCGTCATAAAAAACATTCATACGACATAAATCATACATACAGGTCCTCAAAGTGTTCCTTCCACCGCCCAACGTTATCCCCAGTCCGGTTCAGCAGGTCCCCTCCCCGACTGAAAACAGCCTGGGCTGAGGCCCCCGGTACCAGTCTGCTGTTTCAGGAGACCCCTGGGCCAGCCAAGCCCGAAAGGCCTCCTTCTTCAGCTTGACGGCTTCCTTCATCGCTGGTGTCCACCAGCGGGTCCTTGGGTTGGCGCCCTGACTGGCACGATGACCGTCTGACCACAGCTCTTCGCGGCCGCCTCTACAATGGAGGCTCTGAACATGGTCCATTCGGATTCCATGTCCCCAGTCTCCCCCGGGATGAGGGAAAAGTTCTTCCGGAGGTGAGAGTTGAAGACCTGACGGACCAGGGCCTCCGCCAGATGTTCCCAATTCACCCTCACTACTCGTTTGGGTTTCCCAGGTCTGTCCGGCAGCCTCCCCCGCCACCTGATCCAACTCACCACCAGGTGGTGATCAGTTGACAGCTCCGCTCCTCTCTTCACCCAAGTGTCCAAGACATACAGTCGAAGGTCCAATGATACGACCACAAAGTCTATCATCGACCTTTGGCCTAAGGTGGCCTGGTACCAGCTACACTTATGAGCCACCCTATGCTCGAACATGGTGTTTGTTATGGCCAATCCATGACTCGCACAGAAGTCCAATAACAAAACCCCATTCGGATTCAGATCGGGCAGGCTGTTCCTCCCAATCACCCTCCTCGAAGTTTCCCCATTGTCACCCATGTGAGCATTAAAGTCCCCCAGAAGAACTATGGAGTCCCCAGGTGGAGCCCCTTCCAGGACACCACCCAAGGACTCCAAGGGCCGGGTATTCTGAGCTGCTGTTCGGTACATACGCACAAACAACAGTCAGAGCCTTCCCCCCAGCGACCTGCAGTCGCATGGAGGCGACCCTCTCGTCCCTCGGGGCGAACTCCAACACAGCGGCGCTCAGCCGGGGACTTGTGAGTATCCCCACACCCACCCGGCGCCTCTCACCCATGGCAACTCCGGAAAAGGAGAGAGTCCAGCCCCTCTCAAGGAGTTTGGTTCCAGAACCGGTGCTGTGCGTGGAGGTGAGCCTAACTATATCTAGTTGGTAACGCTCTACCTCCCGCACCAGCTCCGGTTCCTTCCCCACCAGAGAGGTGACATTCCACGTACCGAGAGTTAGTCTGCGTAGCCGGGGGTCAGGATGCCCAGGCCCCCCCCTTCGCCCACTGCCCGATATACATTGCACCCGACCCCATCGCTCTCCCCTGCGGGTGGTGAGTCCACAGGGGCACGGCCCCACGTTGCCCCCATGGGCCAAGGCCTGGCCACCAGACGCTCGCCGGCGAGCTCCACCCCCAGGTCTGGCTCCAGGGGAGGGCCCCGGTGCCCCCATACTGGGCGAGGTACTCTTTGCCTGTAGCTGCCGATTCATAGGGTCATCTTGAACCGCTTTTAGTCTGGTCCCTCCCCTGAGACCAATTTGCCTTGGGAGACCCTACCAGGAGCTAATGCCCCAGACAACATAGCTCCCAGGATTACAGGGACACACAAACCCCTCCACCACGGTAAGGTGGCGATTCTTCGGAGAAGTAGTATAATGAATGAATAACATAACTTACAAAATGTCAATAAGTAAATATTCTTACGCATATTTAATATGATAAACAAAAGAAAAACACAACCATACACCCTCTGAATTCAGGTTTTTCTCTTCTACTGAACTAAGCTTGCATCAACAAAGGCATCCAACAAAAGATGAATACACCAAGCACAATACTGAGAGTCTTTGCAGCCTTGCATTCAGACTTTCTAATCAACCCACCTCTTCCTCTGTCATTTGAACAATTGTTCTTATCTCCAATCTTTCTTACGTGCTGTTTAGCCACAATAAATATTTGAGTGTAAATAAAAACCATTACAGTGCAGGGAAAGAAGAAATAGATAGCACTGCCCAAGGTTCCCACAAGTGGGTTAAAGTAAACAAAGCAACCACCAAGGCATTTTATTGATTCCAATAAATCTTCTAACCCTGCCTCATGGGCCTTTGATAAAGTACTCCATAAGCATAGACAGCAGCCAGTGCCCAGCAGGCACATACCATAATCACAGCCACTGACATTGTGATTTTTCTAGAATAATTCAGAGGATTGCATACTGCTTGATGTCTGTCGACAGCAATGCAAATTAGGTGGAAGACAGAGTGGTGAGAAACCACTCAAAACTGACATGCAGAAGACAGAACATATCACCATAGAACCAGCAGCCATGAACAGTCCGGGTGGCAGTGAAGGGCATCACAATAACACCCACTAGTAGATCAGCCAGAGCAGGAGATAAAATGAGCACATTGGTAGGACTATGCAACTGTTTGAAATGACAAATTGGCAAGATGACAAGAGAGTTCCCTAAAATGGTAACCAGCATGCCAGAAACAAACACCAAATAGAGGGCAAAATCTGTCCAGAAACCTTTCCGTGTCAAAATACATGAGGCATTGCTGCCTGGAACACAGTACATCAGCAGGTCTGGAGGCAATGAGGCATGAGGCATGAGGCATCCTAAACCCAAAGACATATGCCAAAACCTCAGAGATAACCCAACAGAACCCAACAGAGAGAGGACCTTGGGAGAAACATACTGAAACCTCTCTCTTGTAATCAATGTTGCAAAATAGGAGCCACCTAAATAATTATTGGATACACTATGCCATCCAATCCAAGGCCTCCTATTAATATACATGTAAAATAGTCCAAGCAACATCATTATGTCATCACATTTGTAATTTGCACAATATTGATCTAAATGACCATTAATAGTTTCACATGGAAATGATCTTAATTTGGAAATGAATTAATTTTGTGCTCCTCGCATAGTTAAAGTTTGAGAAATGTTCACAGTATGTCAGTGTACATGTTGGTTATTTTCTTCGTTGTCGTCGTCATACAGACCCAACAACAGTCAGTGGCAGTTTTATGGATCTTACCTTTAGAAATTCTCAAATGAGGATGGTTTTGTAGTAACTAATTTCTCATACCCCAATAACATAGAATGTTATATTCCTTAAAGCAGTTTGGAAACATGTTTCTGGAACACCACAAATCCTAAATGTCATCCTTAACTGATATAAGATGGGATTTTATTCTTAGGAAAGTTTCTGTAATGAGGCCCCAGGTGTCTTTAACAACAATTTCATACATTTTGTTGTAAGAAGAAGTTGGCAGATATTTGCCATATTTAAGTGTTTTTTTCTATAATGTAAATGTATTCAATAAAATAATTATCCACTTCACATGTGACTATTCTTCATTAGCACAAACAAACTGTTTGATATTTGAGCAAAACACACAACAGAGTAATGCATAATATTTAAATATAGCCCAGCAATATTTGTGCATCGTTACAGGGAAAAGTGTTGAAGAAGCATTGATTTCAATACAAACTGATGATACAAGGTAATCATAGGTGTTTCTGACATTCAAAAACTGGAAAATGTAACCGGTATTTCTGAAATTAGTTGCACAAAAGATGTCTTTAAAGAAAATTCAACATGTATTTATTGTTGACAATAGCAGAACAGAGACTTTTTGATTGCTGGTGCAAATGCATGAACAAGACCTTGTTCTGAAAAGAAAATATATTCATGTCTGAGTGTGTCATTTAAGAGATAAATTCATAGTGGAAGAATTTGAGCTAAATATTTTCAGAGTGATTATGAATTGAAAACATTTTTTGAAGGAGGGATAAAACAAGGCATAAACAATTGGATTTAATGTTGAATTAAAGTAACCCAACCAAACTAATCCTTCCAACACGGGACCAGGTGTGCTGAAGCCAGTGAGGGGATTGCTTATCGAAGCCATGAAAAACAGCATCCAACAGAAGATGAATGCACCAAGCACTATACCAAGAGTCTTTGCATCCTAGCACTCTGTTTTATCATCATACCTCTTCCTTTGTCGCAGTATGTTATACCATCGAGAAAGTTTAGTTTTTGTCCGTCATTTTGGCCCAACATCTAAGTTATTTCATTTATTTTCTTAAGGCACTGGGAGCTCGATGAGCCTGTGCAACTGACCGTAGCACTTAAAATATTATATGTATTATTTTTAATTACTGTACATTTTTTCATTTACCAGTTTGAAAGGTTCCAGGGGTTGGAAATGAGTTTTTTGTTAATTTCATCATATGTTGGATTATAATTTAAAGGCTCACATTTGTGCTGTTTTCAGATTCGCTCCACACATTTTGACCTGACATCTAAATGATCTTATACACTTTTTCATGTCACTAGCAGGTGGATGAGCATTCATATGCAGTCCATCATTTTAAAAGGACAGTTTGTTAAGGATTTCATTTCAAAGGCTACATTTGTCCTGCATTGAGTTTTACTCTGTTTTAATTTAGCCTGCCATTTTGTTCATTACTGGCACTTGTTGAGCAGAGACAGCTAAATGTAAATTAAAGTCAGAAAGACTGTCTGGTGTGATGTGTGCAGTGTTTTTGGAAGTATCACTCATGATATACAGGTGTATGATTCAACTTCTTTCATTGTCTAGTGGTAAATAAAAAAATCTGCAATGTATCATTTTATCAAATCACAATTTGTAGAATTGCAGTACTTAAAAGGGAATCACAATATGTATCTAACAGGCACCACAGGCATCACGATAGTATCGTATCATGCTAACCCATAGGCCATTACAGTTCTAACTGTGCATTTTGACTGGTAGAGTGTTAACCTAAAGACTCATGAGTTAACATTTTAGTAGGTCTTCTCTTGTGTGGATTTTCTGGGTGCAATACTGTGATAGACTGGCTGGATATTAGCAGGCTTCAGAAAACTATTCTGATGACCTGGCGAGATACAATCTTAGAGGCTACAGGTATAGGCATGTACCCTGGCTGGTTACTGGGAGATTGAGGCAGGTCTATACTCCTCTTGTGACTGTATTCTTTCTTTCAGTTTTATGTGGGGGTGGGCTGGGTCTTCCCCTGGCTCCTGTGAGATTTCTGGACAGATTCAAGTATCTGAGCCAATAACTCGCATTATCATCCTCATCCTCATCTGACAAGTAACAGTTTGAAGTCAGCTCCATATAATTTCCATTTTTTTCCAGCCTTTTTCTTGTGATCCTTTTAATCACCACTTACTTGAAAGATATAATAGCCATATCTGTTTAATTTCTCCCTCCCACCCCAAAAAAACAAAAACTTAAAAACGTATATGCACTTGTATGTTCTTACCCTTAGCACTTAAATCATAGCACTGAGGTACTTAAGGTATCCTTGATAAATAGCAGCTACTATGCTCAGATGAGGGCTTGAAAACTGTTTCTGTTTTTTCATTCTTACTTTATCGACAGTGATATGTTGTGGTTTCTTTCTTGTGACAGATGTACTTATTGTATGTCCCTTTGGACAAAAACATCTGCTAAATGCCCTAAATGTAAATGTGAATTTGAGGAGGCAAGAAATAACAATGTCCAGGGGGTGGAACACACATGTTCCATCCCCTGCCTCCAGCCCTATGTGAGGCAGGCTTCACTGACACATGAAGTTTCTAATTTTTATTTGATGAAAGCACAAATCTGGGGGCTTCTGGGAAACAATGACAGTTTGGGTTACTGCAGTGGTCAAAAAAGCCTAAACTAGTAAATGATGCCAAAAATGGACATATGCATATACATGACAGCATCAGCTATCTCAGTGGACAAACAAAGTGTAAACCTGAATGAAGCCTAAAATGGACATATGTTGTCTATTGAAAAAATTATTTGACAAGAACCTAATATAAATCCACGTTCTCCTTCACATTCATTCTGTTTGTAATGTTTCTGGAGTAGAAATGTGTTTCTTTGAGCTTCTGGGAAGAACTACAGCTTCGTACATAACCTCCCAAAAGTCAATAGGTGCTGTCTGTAGACAAAGACTGAAAACAAAGCAAAATACATGATTTGGTAATGCTCACTTTTCAAAACAGCCCTACATTTACTGTAACAGTATTAATGTATGAATTGGTACAAGTGTAAATTAATCATTGTGCATTATTTTAATATAATTAGGAATTGAGTGTACAAGTTGTTAGTGTATATAAGGGTGTTTGATAAATTCAAGTACTGAAAAAGCTTCATGTGAAAAACAGCATATAAAACAATCACACAGGAGGACAAACATGATGTCCCAATAATAAAGCGTGTTGTTAGACAACATGTAGCATTGACAGTGACAGTGGTTTGTTTAAAAAAATGCAAATAGTTATTGATGACAAGTGCAAAACAAAGGCCTTTCTACCACTGATGCAAATGCATACCTTACACCTTGTTTAAAAGATATCCTATTTGATAATGTTAAACTGTTCACTTTTTTAATTGTGTAGATGTGTCATTTAACAGTTAAAATCATAGTTGAAGAATTTGAGCTGAATATTTTCAGAGTGATTATACAATGAAAACATTTTTTGAAAGAGGGATAAAACAAGGCATAAATGATGGGGTTACAGGCTGAATTGAAGTAACCCAACCAAGCTAATACTTCAGAGAGCAGAACAGGTATTCTGAAGCCAGTGAGAGGAACAATTATTGCTTGCATAAACAAAGGCATCCAACAAAAGATGAATACACCAAGCACAATACTGAGAGTCTTTGCAGCCTTGCATTCAGACTTTTTAATTAACCCACCCCTTCCTCTGTCATTTGAACAATTGTTCTTATCTCCAATCTTTCTTACATGCTGTTTAGCCACAATAAATATTTGAGTGTAAAGACAAACCATTACAGTGCAGGGAAAGAAGAAGTAGATAGCACTGCCCAAGACTCCCACAAGTGGGTTAAAGTAAACAAAGCAACCGCCAAGGCATTTTATTGATTCCAATAAATCTTCTAACCCTGCCTCATGGGCCTTTGAATAAAGTACTCCATAAGCATAGACAGCAGCCAGTGCCCAGCTGACACATACCATAATCACAGCCACTGACATTGTGATTTTTCTAGAATAATTCAGAGGATTGCATATTGCTTGATGTCTGTCAACAGCAATGCAAATGAGGTGGAAGACAGAAAGACTGGTGAGAAACCACTCAAAACTGACATGCAGATGACAGAACGTATCGCCATAGAACCAGCAGCCATGAACAGTCCGGGTGGCACTGAAGGGCATCACAATAACACCTACTAGTAGATCAGCCAGAGCAAGAGATAAAATGAGCACATTGGTAGGACTATGCAACTGTTTGAAATGGCATATTGACACAATGACGAGAGAGTTCCCTAAAATGGTAACCAGCATGCCTGAAACAAACACCAAGTAGAGGGCAAAATCTGTCCAGAAACCTTTCCGTATCATAACACATGAGGCATTGCTGCCTGGAAAACAGTACAGCAACAGCTCTGGAGGCAATGAGGCATGAGTCATCCTAAACCCAAACACATATGCCAAAACCTCAGAGATAACCCAACAGAACCCAACAGAGAGAGGACCTTGGGAGAACCATACTGAAACCTCTCTATTGTAATCAATGTTGCAACATAGGAGCCACCTAAATAATTATTGGATACACTATGCCATCCAATCAAAGGCCTCCTATTAACATACATGTAAAATAGTTCAAGCAACATTATTATGTCATCATATTTGTAATTTGCACAATATTGACCTAAATGACCATTAATAGTTTCACATGGAAATGATTTTAGTTTTGTGTAATAGAGAAGTATAATTTTAAAAGGTGTGAATAATTACTAACATAAATATCAGAATGTTTAAGTGCTGGATAGATGAAGCACACTGCACACTGGAGGTGAGTTTGTAAAAAGTCAATCTGAGCAGCAGGTTGCACGCCGACACAAACTGGACCGTTCGTAAACTCAGAGCACTGTTGTAATATACGGTTATGTTATTCAGAGGACCACATTCTCAGAGTGGCAAAGCGCAGTCTGGGCAGTCTGTCTAAGGAGATGGACCCGCAGAGGGCCAAGAGCAGTCAGTGTGTCATGGACAGCTGAAACGGCATGTCTAGCCAAATGCATGACTGATGGGCGAATGAAGTAAAGTAACTCAACACACATGCTTGTATATGAATTGCAGAGGTCATTTTGTCTTTCTAGATTAAGATTGGAGGTATTGGAAGTTGAAATGTTAACATTGTTTATCTTACCTAATCCAACATTCATTTATTCATTTATGGACAGATTCAAGTATCCAGAGCCAATGACTCGCATTATCATCCTCATCTGATTCTGACAAATATCAGTTTGAAGTCAGTTCCATATGATTTCCATTGTTTTCCAGCCTTTTTCTTGTAATCCTTTTAATCACTACTTACTTGAAAGATATAATAGCCATATCTGTTTAATTTCTCCCTCCGACCCCCCCACCCCCCAAAAAACAAAAACAAAAACAAAAACAAAAACAAAAACAAAAAAAACGTATATGCACTTGTATGTTCTTACCCCTAGCACTTAAATCATAGCACTTATGTACTTAAGGTATCCTTGATAAATAGCAGCTCCTATGCTCAGACGAGCGTTTGAGGCCAAAAATTGACATATGCATATACATGACAGCATCAGCTATCTCAGTGGACACACTAAGTGTAAACCTGAATGAAGCCTAAAATATATGTTGTCTACTGAAAAAATAATTTCTCAAGAAACTAATATAAATCCACATTTTCCTTCACATTCATTCTGTTTGTAATGTTTGTGGAGTAGAAATGTGTTTCTTTGAGCTTCTGGGAAGAACTACAGCTTCGTACATAACCTCCCAAAAGTCAATAGGTGCTGTCTGTAGACAAAGACTGAAAACAAAGCAAAATACATGATTTGGTAATGCTCACTTTTCAAAACAGCCCTACATTTACTGTAACAGTATTAATGTATGAATTGGTACAAGTGTAAATTAATCATTGTGCATTATTTTAATGTGATTAGGAATTGAGTATACAACTTGTTATTGTATATAAAGGTGTTTTTTAAATTCAAGTACTGAAAAAGCTTTACATTAAAAACAGCGTATAAAACAATCACACAGGAGGACAAACAGTGATTTGTTTCAAAAAATGCAAATAGTTACTGATGACAAGTGCAAAACGAAGGCCTTTCTACCACTTATGCAAATGCATGCCTAACACCTTGTCTGAAAAATATCCTATTTGAAAATGTTAAACAGTTCATTTTTTGAGTGTACATGTGTCATTTAACAGATATATTCATAGTTGAAGAATTTGAGGTGAATATTTTCAGAGTGAATATGCAATGAAAACATTTTTTGAAGGAGGGATAAAACAAGGCATAAATAATGGGGTTACAGGCTGAATTGAAGTAACTCAACCAGTATAATACTTCCAAGAGGAAAGAATTAATGCGGAAGCCAGTGAGGGGATCAATGATGAATTGCATAAAAAAGGGCATCCAACAAAAGATGAATACACCGAGCACAATACCCAGAGTCTTTGCAGCCTTGCCCTCAGACTGTTTAACCAACCCACCTCTCCCTCTGTCATTTGAACTATTGTTCATGTCTCCAATCTTTCTTACATGCTGTTTAGCCACGATAAATATTTGAGTGTAAAGACAAACCATTACAGTGCAGGGAAAGAAAAAGCACAAAGCACTGCTCAACATTCCCCAAAGTGGGTTAAAGTAAACAAAACAACCGCCAAGGCAAAACGATTCTGTTATATCTTCTAACCCTGCCACGTTGGCCTTTGAATAAATTACTCCATAAGCATAGACAGCAGCCAGTGCCCAGCATGCACATACCATAATCATTGCCACTGACATTGTGATTTTTCTTGAATAATGCAGAGGATTGCATATTGCTTGATGTCTGTCGACAGCAATGCAAATTAGGTGGAAGATAGAAAGAGTGGGGAGAAACACCTCAAAACTGGTGTGTATGTGACAGAACATATCGCCATAGAACCAGCAGCCATGAACAGTCCGGGTGGCACTGAAGGGCATCACAATAACACCCACTAGTAGATCAACCAGAGCAAGAGATAGAATGAGCACATTGGTAGGACTATGCAACTGTTTGAAATGACATATTGACACAATGACAAAAAAGTTCCCTAAAATTGTAACCAGCATGCCTGAAACAAACACCAAATAGAGGGCAAAATCTGTCCAAAAACCTTTCCGTATCATAACACATGAGGCATTGCTGCCTGGAAAACAGTCCAACAAGTCTGGAGGCAACGGATGAGTCATAGTCAAACAAAAGACATATGCCAAAACCTCAGAGATAACCCAACAGAACCCAACAGAGAGAGGACCTTGGGAGAAACATCCTGAAACCTCTCTCTGGTAATCAATGTCACAACATAGAAGCCAACTAAATAATTACTGGATACACTATGCCATCCAATCAAAGGCCTCCTATTAACATACATGTAAAATATTCCAAGCAACATTATTATGTCATCATATTTGTAATTTGCACAATATTGAACTAAATGACCTTTAAAAGTTACACATGGAAATGATTTTAGTGTTGTGTAATAGAGAAGTATAATATTAAAAGTTGTGAATAATTACTAACATAAATATCAGAATGAATAAGTGCTGAATAGATGAAGCACACCGCACACTGTAGGTTCGTTGGTAAAAAGTCAATCTGAGCAGCAGGTTGCACGCCGACACAAACTGGACCATTCGTAAACTCAGAGCACTGTTGTAATATTCGGTTAGGTTATTCAGAGGACCACATTCTCAGAGTGGCAAAGCGCAGTCTGGGCAGTCCGTCTAGGAGATGGACCCGCAGAGGGCCAAGAGCAGTCAGTGTGTCATGGACAGCTGAAAAAAAATGTCTTTGTTTTCAGAAGAAGTTGGCAGATATTTGCCATATTTAAGTGTTTTTTTCAATAGTGTACATTTATGTTGCGAAAATAATTATCCACTTCACATGTGACTGTTCTTCATTAGCACAAACAAACTGTTTGATATTTGCTCAACACAAGGTTGAGAATAAAATCATGAGTTGATTTCAAAGACACTCAAAGACATACTGAATCTCTGCTGCTGTCTGGGCACAATGTGGTTTAATGACATGTTCTCAAAAATGAGCATGCTACAGTTTCTAATATGCAAGTATTTTCAAATCATTCCAATCCATGTTTGCTTTCATGATCTGTCAGTTTGTAAAGATCCTTAAGTAGAAATTTGTTGATGCCATTTAAGGGACTACAGCTTCCTTTACAGCAGTAGTCAGGATAAACCTAAATCAGTATGTACTGTAACCTACTGAAGTGAACGGGTGCTGTTTCTAGACATAAACTGAGACCAAACAAGGCGAGGCAAAACACACAACAGAGTAAGGCATAATATTTAAATATAGCCCAGCAATATTTGTGCATTGTTACAGGGGAAAGTGTTGAAGAAGCATTGATTTCAAAACAATTCAGAATTGACGATACAAATTCAACTGAAATGTCTGAAATTAGTGGCATAAAAGAGGTTTCCAAAGAAAATTGAACATGTAATTATTTATGACTTTAGCAGAACTAAGACCTTTTTATTGCTGGTGCAAATGCATGAACAAGACCTTGTTTTAAAAACAATATTTGAAAACATCATATTAGTGTTTGAGTGTGTCATTTAACAGATAAATTCATAGTGGAAGAATTTGAGGTAAATATTTTCAGAGTGATTATGAATTGAAAACATTTTTTGTAGGAGGGATAAAACAAGGCATAAGTAATTGAGTTTAAGGTTGAATTAACCTAATCTTTTGTCATTTGAACATTTGTTCACATTTAGCCACAATAGATATTTGAGTGTAAATACAAACTATAACAGTGCAGGAGAAGATTTGAGAGTTGCTAGGGTCTCTGACCTCAAAGAGTGGCCATGGAAGAAAGCAGAGCTTGTAGCTCATGGAGATGATGACATCAAGCATCTGTGTAGTCACTTCAGAATGGTCACAAAGAGAAAAATATCTGTAAATAGGAAAATTGTCCTGGCGGAGTGGATTCAGCTTAAGGCATGTTTTCCCAATGTAGGGTTGTGTGCTATTTAGATGTTTAGGGGGCCTTTAGGAGATGTTATCCCACATTCAGATTTTACATGATGTGGTGTTGTCAATACCAGTCTCTTCAGCTGTTTGTGAGAGGGCATTTAGCTGTCGGAGTAGAGACAAGACAGAATGGAGGTCATTTCTGCAAGTAGATGGACAAGCTGGTTTTGGTGTCACTTCAAGGACCCACAATCCAAGGTTGTAATGCTGAGAACCAATGGATCTGTGATGGAAATCAGCACAAAGGTTGAGAAAAGCTAACTTTTGAAAGGATAGAACAGGTGAACAGGCAACAAGAGAATTGCTGGATTTGATATAACAAACTTCAGAGAATTTTGTTTGGTTGATGTATTAAAGATTTTAATTTTCTTTAAGGAAAACTGTAGTTATTAGACTGCCATGTAACTGCATGGTATTTAAATTACTCAAAACATTAGGTGACTAAATGGACATACAGTGTGTTGTCTTTAAAAAAAAAAAAAGACTGGCAAGAAACAAATGTAAGTCCATGTTTTCCTTCATTTTAGTTCCAATTGTAATGTTTCTGTAGTAAAAATGTGTTTCTAAAGGCTTCTGGGAAGAACTACAGCTTCATACATGACCTCCAAGAAGTCAAAAGGTGCTCTCTGTAGACAATGACTGAAAAAAATACAGAACACATAATGCAGTAAGGTTTAAATTTTAAAAAGGTTCTACATACCCTGTAACAGCATTAATATGTGCATTTTTCAAGTGTAAATTGATCAAGGGGAATTATTTTAATATAATTATGAATGGAGTATAGGAGTATTATTGCAAGTTGTTTTTTAAATTCAAGTACTGAAAAGCATTTCATGAAAAATAGTGTGTAAACACTCACACAGAAAGACAAACATGATGGCCCAGTAATAAAGCATGTTGTTAGACAAAATGTACCATTAATATCATAATAAAGACAGTGGTTTGTTATGATTGATGACAACTGAATTATCTGAAGATGTTGATCATTTTTTGTGCTGAGATGTGTCATTTATCAGATAACTTCATAGATGAAGAATTTGAGCTGAATATTTTCAGAGTGATTATACAACGAAAACATCTTTTGAAGGAGGGATAAAACCAGGCATAAATAATGGGGTTACAGGCTGAATTGAAGTAACTCAACCAGTAAAATACTTCCTGGATGTAAAGATGACTGCGGAAGCCAATGAGGGGATTAATAAAAAGTTGCATAAAAAAGGGCATCCAACAAAAGATGAATACACCAAGAACAATACTGAGAGTCTTTGCAGCCTTGCATTCAGACTGTTTAACCAACCCACCCCTCCCTCTGTCATTTGAACAATTGTTCATGTCTCCAATCTTTCTTACATGCTGTTTAGCCACAATAAATATTTTTGTGTAAAGACAAACCATTACAGTGCAGGGACAGAAAAAGCACGCAGCACTGCTCAACATTCCCCAAAATGGGTTATACACAGCAAAACAACTGCCAAGGCACTTTAATGATTCCATAAAATCTTCTAACCCTGCCAGGTTGGCCTTTGAATAAAGTACTCCATAAGCATAGACAACAACCAGTGCCCAACAGGCACATACCATAATCACAGCCACTGACATTGTGATTTCTCTAGAATAATGCAGAGGATTGCATATTGCTTGATGTCTGTCGACAGCAATGCAAATTAGGTGGAAGATAGAAAGAGTGGGGAGAGACACCTCAAAACCGGTGTGTATGTGACAGAACGTATCACCATAGAACCAACAACCATGAATAGTCCGGGTGGCACTGAAGGGCATCACAATAACACCCACTAGTAGATCAACCAGAGCCAGAGATAGAATGAGCACATTGGTAGGACTATGCAACTGTTTGAAATGACATATTGACACAATGACAAGACAGTTCCCTAAAATGGTAACCAGCATGCCTGAAACAAACACCAAATAGAGGGCAAAATCTGTCCAGAAACCTAACCGTACTGCAACACATGAGGCATTGCTGCCTGGAACACAGTACATCAGCAGCTCTGGAGGCAACGAATGAGTCATCCTAAACCCAAAGACATATGCCAAAACCTCATAGATAACCCAACAGAACCCAACAGAGAGAGGAACTTGGGAGAAACATAATGAAACCTCTCTCTTGTAATCAATGTTGCAACATAGAAGCCAACTAAATAATTATTGGATACACTATGCCATCCAATTAAAGGCCTCCTATTAACATACATGTAAAATAGTCCAAGCAACATTATTATGTCATCATTTTGTAATTTGCACAGTATTGATCTAAATGACCATTAATCGTTTCACATGGAAATCATTTCAGTTTTGTGTAATAGAGAAGTATAATTTTAAAAGTTGTGAATAATTACTAACATAAATATCAGAATGAATAAGTGCTGAATAGATGAAGCACACCGCACACTGTAGGTGCGTTTGTAAAAAGTCAATCTGAGCAGCACGTTGCACGCGGACACAAACTGGACCGTTCGTAAACTCAGAGCATTGTTGTAATATTCGGTTAGGTTATTCAGAGGACCACATTCTCGGAGTGGCAAAGCGCAGTCTGGGCAGTCCGTCTAAGGAGATGGACCCGCAGAGGGCCAAGAGCAGTCAGTGTGTCATGGACAGCTGAAAAAAAAAATTCTTTGTTTTCAGAAGAAGTTGGCAGATATTTGCCATATTTAAGTGTTTTTTTCAATAGTGTACATTTATGTTGCGAAAATAATTATCCACTTCACATGTGACTGTTCTTCATTAGCACAAACAAACTGTTTGATATTTGCTCAACACAAGGTTGAGAATAAAATCATGAGTTGATTTCAAAGACACTCAAAGACATACTGAATCTCTGCTGCTGTCTGGGCACAATGTGGTTTAATGACATGTTCTCAAAAATGAGCATGCTACAGTTTCTAATATGCAAGTATTTTCAAATCATTCCAATCCATGTTTGCTTTCATGATCTGTCAGTTTGTAAAGATCCTTAAGTAGAAATTTGTTGATGCCATGTAAGGGACTACAGCTTCCTTTACAGCAGTAGTCAGGATAAACCTAAATCAGTATGTACTGTAACCTACTGAAGTGAACGGGTGCTGTTTCTAGACATAAACTGAGACCAAACAAGGCGAGGCAAAACACACAACAGAGTAATGCATAATTTTTAAATATAGCCCAGCAATATTTGTGCATTGTTACAGGGGAAAGTGTTGAAGAAGCATTGATTTCAAAACAATTCAGAATTGACGATACAAATTCAACTGAAATGTCTGAAATTAGTGGCATAAAAGAGGTTTCCAAAGAAAATTGAACATGTAATTATTTATGACTTTAGCAGAACTAAGACCTTTTTATTGCTGGTGCAAATGCATGAACAAGACCTTGTTTTAAAAAACAATATTTGAAAACATCATATTAGTGTTTGAGTGTGTCATTTAACAGATAAATTCATAGTGGAAGAATTTGAGGTAAATATTTTCAGAGTGATTATGAATTGAAAACATTTTTTGGAGGAGGGATAAAACAAGGCATAAATAATTGAGTTTAAGGTTGAATTAACCTAATCTTTTGTCATTTGAACATTTGTTCACATTTAGCCACAATAGATATTTGAGTGTAAATACAAACTATAACAGTGCAGGAGAATATTTGAGAGTTGCTAGGGTCTCTGACCTCAAAGAGTGGCCATGGAAGAAAGCAGAGCTTGTAGGTCATGGAGATGGTGACATCAAGCATCTGTGTAGTCACTTCAAAATGGTCACAAAGAGAAAAATATCTGTAAATAGGAAAATTGTCTTGGCGGAGTGGATTCCGCTTAAGGCATGTTTTCCCAATGTAGGGTTGTGTGCTATTTAGATGTTTAGGGGGCCTTTAGGAGATATTATCCCACATTCAGATTTTACATGATGTGGTGTTGTCAATACCAGTCTCTTCAGCTGTTTGTGAGAGGGCATTTAGCTGTCGGAGTAGAGACAAGACAGAATGGAGGTCATTTCTGCAAGTAGATGGACAAGCTGGTTTTGGTGTCACTTCAAGGACCCACAATCCAAGGTTGTAATGCTGAGAACCAATGGATCTGTGATGGAAATCAGCACAAAGGTTGAGAAAAGCTAACTTTTGAAAGGATAGAACAGGTGAACAGGCAACAAGAGAACTGCTGGATTTGATAAAACAAACTTAAAAGAGTTTCATCTGGTTGATGTATTAAAGATTTTAATTTTCTTTAGGACACATTTTAATTATTAGGCTGCCTTATAAATGCATGGTAATTAAATTACACAAAATATTAACTAAATGGACATATAGTGTGTTGTCTTTTCAAAAAAAGACTGGCAAGAAACAAATGTAAGTCCATGTTTTCCTTTATGTTAGTTCCACTTGTAATGTTTCTGAAGTAAAAATGTGTTTCTAAAGGCTTCTGGGAAGAACTACAGCTTCATACATGACCTCCAAGAAGTCAAAAGGTGCTCTCTGTAGACAACAACTGAAAAAAATTAAAACACATAATGCAGTAAGGCTTTAATTTCCAAAAGATTCTACATACCCTGTAACAGCATTAATACATGCATTTTTTCAAGTGTAAATTGATCAAGGGGAATTATATTAATATAATTATGAATTGAGTAAATGACAAAATGTACTATTAATATCATAATAAAGACAGTATGATTGATGACAACTGCAAAACAAAGGCCTCTCTGCAGCTTAAGCAAATGCATGCCTTACACCTTGAAAACTCAAAAATATATTATCTGAAGAGGTTGAACAGTTCATTTTTTGAGTGTAGATGTGTCATTTATCAGATAAATTCATAGTTGAAGAATTTGAGCTGAATATTTTCAGAGTGATTATACAATGAAAACATTTTTTGAAGGAGGGATAAAACAAGGCATAAATAATGGGGTTACAGGCTGAATTGAAATAATTCAACCAGTAAAATACTTCAGATAGCAGAAAAGGTATACTCACGCTAGCGAGAACACCAATCAAATGTAGCACATATAAAGGCATACAACAAAAGATGAATACACCAAGCACAATACTGAGAGTCTTTGCAGCCTTGCATTCAGACTGTTTAACCAACCCACCTCTCCCTCTGTCATTTGAACAATTGTTCTTATCTCCAATCTTTCTTACATGCTGTTTAGCCACAATAAATATTTGAGTGTAAAGACAAACCATTACAGTGCAGGGAAAGAAAACGCACAAAGCACTGCTCAAAATTTCCCAAAGTGGGTTAGTGAAAATGAAACAACCACCAATGCACTTAAATAATTCCAAATCTTCTAACCCTACCTCATTGGCCTTTGAATAAAGTCCTCCATATGCATAGACAGCAGCCAGTGCCCAGCTGGCACATACCATAATCATTGCCACTGACATTGTGATTTTTCTAGAATAATGCAGAGGATTGCATATTGCTTGATGTCTGTCCACAGCAATGCAAATTAGGTGAAAGATAGAAAGAGTGGTGAGCAACACCTCAAAACTAAAATGCAGATGACAGAACATATTGCCATAAAACCAGCAGCCAGTAACAGTCCGGGTGGCACTGAAGGGCATCACAATCACACCCACTAGTAGATCAACCAGAGCAAGAGATAGAATGAGCACATTGGTAGGACTATGCAACTGTTTGAAATGACATATTGACACAATGACAAGAGAGTTCCCTAAAATGGTAACCAGCATGCCTGAAACAAACACCAAATAGAGGGCAAAATTTGGCCAAAAACCTAATCGTACCCCAATACATGAGGCATTGCTGCCTGGAACACAGTACAGCAAGTCTGGAGGCAACGGATGAGTCATGGTGTAACGAAAGACGTATGCCAAAACTTCAGATGTCACCCAACAGAACAGAAAGAGGACCTTGGGAGACACATGCTGAAACATCTCCCTTGTAGTCAATGTTGCAACATTGAAGTCACCTAAATAATCATCAGCTTCACTGTGACATCCAATCAAAGGCCTTCTATTAACATACATGTAAAATAGTCTAAGCAACATTATTACGTCATCATATTGATCTAAATAACCATTAATAGTTTCACAAGGAAAATAATTTTGTTTTGAGTAATAAAGTATAATTTTAATTGATGCCATATATTTCTTGTAATACTAAGTAGTAGTATTACTATGACTTCAAAGTGCACTGTGCTACAAACTGGATTGTTTGTAGATTTGGAGCGCTGTTGGAGTATACAGCTCGGTTATTCCGAGGACCTCACTCTGAGAGCCACAGAGTCCACTCCTCGCCCTTCTGTCTGTGATGGAGCAGCAGATTACCAAGGGCAGTTTCATGAACACCTGAAATGGCAGTGCTAGCTAAATGTATGACTGATAGGTGAAATGATGATGCGAATCACAGAAGTGATTTTGATTTTGTGTATTTAGATTTGAGGCATTCGTTGTTGTCATCATGTTGTATTAAAATGTTTACATTGTTTAGCTAACTCAACGTTAGATTGGGTGAGATAAAGTAACCGGGCCGATTGACGTAGATCCATATTCCTCTCGTGACTGTCATCTCTGTGGTCTCTTGGTCTTCCTCTGGCTCCTGTGTGAGTCTCAGAGATGTATTGACAGATTCAAGTAACCAAAGCCAGTAACTCAACTTATCATCCTTATGATAATGATGACCTTTAAGTTCCTTTTGATATCAATTGTTTTCTAGCCTTTTTCTAGTTTGACAGCTTGTGATCCTTCTAATCACCACTTACTTGAAAAATATAACAGCCATATGTGTTTTATTTGAGGAGGCAAGAAATAACATGTTCCAGGGGGTAGAGCATGTGTATGTGAGGCAGGCATAACTGACACATGAAGTTTAAAATTTTTATTTGATGAAAGCACAAGCTAATGTTGGTGTCACTTGTGGGAATTGAGGGTGGACACAACTGACTAATAACTGAGAACTAATGACACTGATAATACAATTCTTACATCAGATTCAAATTCTGTACAGTATGAGATACAATGAACTACAAAGTGTCTTGGTTGGCCAATGTAATGAAACCTTTTAACATTATTTTTGTCACATTTTCATTTTTAAGCTGACCTGTAACTGTGTAGTACCTTATTTGCCCAAAATATATTGTACATTTTCTGCACTCTTATCATTGCGTAACCCCCAAAACTGAACAGAAGTTGACTGTAGACATAGATTTACAGGACATATACATAAATTCATGTGCTGCCATTTCTCAGAGCTTTTGGGAAGAAATGTCTGTGTCCATTACTGCAGTAGTCAAACAATGAGGCCTGAAATGGACAAATGCATATACATGACAACTTCAGTTACTTCCAATGGGCAAACTTCCAAAAATATTTTGAGAAGAACTAAAGCTTCCTTCAATTCAGGCGTCAAAGTGAGCTTAAATCAGTACATAACTCTTTAAAGTCATTAGGTGCGGTCTGAAGACAAAGACTGAAATAATAACAAAACAAATGACACTTTTAGAAGCTTTATTTTATAGTGTGACATAATACATGATAGATAATGCATAATCTTTTTTAAAACAGCCCCTATGTACCCTTTGAGAGCATTAACATCTGCTTTGTTGTTGTTGTTAAGTGTAATTTGATCAATGGGCATTATTTCAACATAATTGGGAATTGAGTATATGTCTTATTATTGCCAGGTGTTTTTCAAATTCAAATAATGAACTATGAAATATAGTGTGTAAAACAATCACATATAGGGACAAACATAATGGCCCAGTAAAAAAGTATGTTGCATACATCGTTAATATTGCAACACAGATTATTGTGTTGTTGTGGTTTGTGAAAAAAAAAACATGTATTCTTTTTAGGAGAACCACAAAGAAAAGACTTTTATTTGCTGATGCAAATGCTTGTCTTTGACCTAATTTAAAAAATGGCTTATTTTAAATCATTAAATAATGCAGTGTACAGTGTAGATTCGTTATTTAACAGTTATATTCATATTCGAAGAATTTGAGCTGAATATTTTCAGAGTGATTATGCAATGGAAGCATTTTTTGAAGGAGGGATAAAACAAGGCATAAATAATGGGGTTTAAGGTTGAATTGAAGTAACCCAACCAAATTAATACTTCTATAAGCAGACCAGGTGTACTGTAGCCAGTGAGGGGATCGATTATTGAAACTGTAAACAGGGGTATCCAACAAAAGATGAATGCACCAAGCACAATACTGAGAGTCTTTGCAGCCTTGCACTCCGACTGTTTAACCAACCCACCTCTTCCCCTGGCATTTAAGCATTTGTTCTTATCTCCAATCTTTCTTACATGCTGTTTAGCCACAATAAATATTTGAGTGTAAATACAAACCATTACAGTGCAGGGAAAGAAAATGCAGATAGCACTGCCCAAGATTCTCCAAAGTGGGTTAGTGAAAACGAAACAACCACCAAGGCACACTATTGATGCCATTAAATCTTCTAACCCTGCCTCATTGGCCTTTGAATAAAGTACTCCATAAGAGTAGGCAGCAGCCAGTGCCCAGCAGGCACATACCATAATCATTGCCACTGACATTGTGATTTTTCTAGAATAATGCAGAGGATTACATATTGCTTGATGTCTGTCGACAGCAATGCAAATTAGGTGAAAGATAGAAAGAATGGTGAGAAACAACTCAAAACTGGAATGCAGGTGACAGAATGTATCACCATAAAACCAGCAGCCAGTAACAGTCCGGGTGGCACTGAAGGGCATCACAATAAAACCCACTAGTAGATCAACCAGAGCAAGAGATACAATGAGCACATTGGTTGGACTATGCAACTGTTTGAAATGACATATTGACACAATGACAAGAGAGTTCCCTAAAATGGTAACTAGCATGCCAAAAAGAAACACCAAGTAGAGGGCAAAATTGGTCCCGAAACTATACTGTCCCACAACACATGAGGCATTGCTGCCTGGAAAACAGTACATGAACTGCTCTTGAGAAAAGCCATCAGTCATCATGAACCCAAACACATATGCCAAAACCTCAGAGATAACCCAACAGAACCCAACAGAGAGAGGACAGGGGAAATGGGATAAACATGCTGACATCTCTGTGTTGTTACCAAAGTCACAGCAAAGAAGCCACCTAAATAATTATCGGATACTCTGTGCCATCCAATCAAAGGTCTTCTATTAACATATATGTAAAATAGTTCAAGCAACATTATTATGTCATCATATTTGCAATTTGCACAATATTGATCTAAATGACCATTAATAGTTTCACAAGGAAAACAAATTAGTTTTGAGTATTGAAGAAGTATAATTTTAAAATATGTCATATGTTACATATATACGTATACAAATGTTTTATTGCAGTAGTATAATGGAGGACTATAACATTCATTTTTTCAACGCATTGCTCTCTGGGCCTTTCTGTCTGAGATGTAGCAACAGAGAGCTAAGAGAAGCCAGTGTTTCACGACCAGGTGAAATGGCAGTTGTAGCTATGAGATATGGCCATAATTTTAGTTTAAAACAATATAACATTTTTGACGGAATGTGAGGAAACTGTGTTGACATTATGTAACATAAGTCTGTGTATTGTGTTGTAGAGTTGTTTGAAGTTAGCATGCAAACCAGGTAGTCCCAGCCTGCCCTGTCTCGGGGCGATAGCTCCCTATATTTTCATTTAGGACATTATGCTAGCCGCAAGGTTCTCTAAGTTTCACAAGCTCTTAATTTGTAGTGTAATAAATGAACAAAATAACTCAAAACAATTATTCTTACACACATTTACATACTAAAGAAAAAAAATTACAGCCATACACTCTCTGAGTTCAAGTTTTTCTCTTCTATTAAACTAAGATGGGCTTAATTCCAGGGTCAATGTGCTAACCCTAACCCTAACAATAATAACTGTGCATTTTGACTTAACCTGAAGACTCATATGTTAACATTTTAGTAGGCCTTCTCTCATGTGTGGATTTTCTGGGGGTGCAATACTCTGATAAACTGACTGGATATCAGCTGACCATGGGAAACTTGCAGGATGACCTGGCGAGATACAATCTTAGAGGCTACAGGATGTACCGTGGCTGGTTACTAGGCGGTTGTGGTAGGTCTATACTCCTCTTGTGAATGTATTCTTTCCTCATCTCAGTTTGAATCCTGTGTGAGATTTATGGACCGATTTAATTATCTCGAGGCAGTAGCTCGCGTTATCGTCATCCGAATCTGACAAGTAACTGTTTAAAGTCAGTTCCTCATGATTTCCACTGTTTTCCAGCCTTTTTCTTGTTTGACAGCTTGTCAGCCATATCTGTTTTGTTTAAGGGGGCAACAAATAGCAGTGTTCAGAGCTGGACGATGTCTATGTGAGGCAGGCTGAACAGACGCATGTGCAGACTGATGACCTCAACACAAACACAGAGTGATTGAAGCGGTTATACAGCCCATGATTAACATGTTGAACATTGATGTAGATGTGTCAACCCCCATTTTAACAGCTTCTGACCTCAAAGTGGGGACATGGGAGAAAGCAGAGCTTTAATCTTATGGAGACCATGACATCAAGCATCTGTGGAGTCTCTTTGAACCTGTCTTACAGAGAAACAAGTTTATAAATAAGGAAAATGTCTTAACAAAGTGGATTCAGCTGAAGGCATTTATAGCATTGCAGGGCGGTGGGCTATTTCTATTGAATGTTATCCTGGAAAGGTTTCCTGACATTCTGATTCCATGTTGTGTTGGCTCGCCTAATCTCGTCAGTTGCTTATGAGAGGGCATTCAGCTGTCTAATTAGAATAAAGAGAGATTTTAGATCATCTCTGCAAGTAGAGATGGTGGACAAGGTGATTTAGGCATTACTTAAATGATCCACAGTCCAAGTTTGCAATGCTGAGGACCAATTGATCCCTGGTGAAAATCAGCACAAAGGTCCAGAAACCAAACTTTGAAAAGGTTAGAACAAATGAACAAGCAACCAGTGAATTGCTGCATTTACTTTTCAGGAATCTGTGAGGAACACATGAACACTACTGGAGTTTTGTAAAGCAGTAATTGAAACAAGACACGTCAACTGATAATACATAAGATTAAAACTCTGTGAATATGAATGAATTTTATTGGATAAAACAAACAACAATTTTGTTTGGTAAATGTCATAAAGCTTTTACATTTTTAATGACACAGTCAATTATTAAGTTGACATATAACTGCATAATAATGAAATTAGTCAAATATAAGGTGACTAAATAAGTTGTATCCTGATCAGTGTGTAACCCCCATAAGTGAACAGGTGCTGTTTGTAGACACAGATTGACACAAAATTTAAATTGTTTTCCTTCATTGTTTTTTGAGCTAGAAATGCATTTCAAGGTTTTTTTTAGAAACAATGAATGCTTTGATTATTGCAGTAGTAAAAAATAAATAAATAAAAATGCCTAACACAAATATTAATTAGATTGCGAGTCACTAATGGGAACAAAACGAACAAGCCCCCATTTTGTCATAACCTGGCTCTAGGCCATGACAAAAAAATGGTAAAGGACGTGGAGTGCAAAAATGAATATATACAATTTATTATAGTCATAAGAAACTAAACAAACTGCAACATGAGATGTGTATGTCAGTAGCATCAGTGGATGTGGATATGTGGAGAGATGGTGTGGTGTAGGTGTTTGTGGAGCAAAACAATAGTTAAACAAAACCAAAGAGATGGAGGCACAGGTGAGGGCGATGATAGAGAGAGCCCCAGCCCGGTTATTTTGTCTTCCAGAGCAATGGGCCCAGGTGCTCCAGATCTGGCTGTTACTGCAATCAGCTTCCTCTGGTAACCTCCGAGGGAGGTAGGTAGAGGGTGTCAATAACAAACCTACTCAAACACTCATAACCAGCAGCAGGGGCCGTCACATCCAGTAAATGAGGCCTAAAATGGAACTATCCTGTCTATTAATAGAGACTGACAACAAACAAAAATAAATTCATGTATCCTTCACATTCATTCATTTTCGTATGTTTCTGGAGTAGAAATGTCTTTCTTCAAGCTTCTGGGAGGAACTCAAAATTAGTATATAACCTCACAAAAGTCAACAGCTGGTGTCTGTAGACAAAGACTGAAAAAAAAGCAGAACAAATGATACAGTAATGCTTTTGCCCTACATCCCCTTTAACAGCAGCATTAATGTATGCATTGTTACAAGTGTAAACTGATTATGTGGGATTTTTTCAATATCATTAGGGAACTGAGTATACAACTTATTACTGCTAGGTGTTTTCGAATTCAAATACTGACAAACTTGAAGTGCAAAATAAAACATTCTCACCGAATGAAAAAAAATAAAACAAAAACATAATGGCCCAGTAATAAAGCCTGCTGTTCAACAAAATGTTCCATTAATAATGTAATAAAGACTACTGGTTTGTAATGGTGTCATTATTGATGACAACAAGAAAACCACGGCCTTTCTACAGCTGATTCAATTGCATGCCTTACAACTTGTTTTAAGAATATCTTACGTGAAAATATTAAATAGTAAATCTGTGTGTAGGTCATTAAACAGATAAATTCATAGTAGAGGAATTAGAGCTAAATATTTTCAGAGTAATTATGCAATGAAAACATTTTTTGAAGCAGGGATAAAACAAGGCATAAATAATTGGGTTTAAGGTTGAATTAAAATAACCCAACCAAACTAATCCTTCAAAAACAAGAAAAGGTGTGCTGAAGCCAGTGAGGGGATCAGTTATTGAATTCATAAAAAAAGGCATCCAACAGAAAATGAATGCACCAAGAACAATACCCAGAGTCTTTGCAGCCTTGCATTCAGACTGTTTGATCAACCCACGTCTCCCTCTGTTATTTGAACAACTGTTCTTATCTCCAATCTTTCTTACATGCTGTTTAGCCACAATAAATATCTGAGTGTAAAGACAAACCATTACAGTGCAGGGAAAGAAAAAGCAGAAAATACTGTCCAATATTCCCCAAAGTGGGCTAAAGGGAATATTACAAATGCCAAGGCAGTCTGTTGATGCCATTAAATCCTCTAACCCGGCAACAATGGTTTTTGAGTAAATTAGTCCGAAAGAGTAGGCAGCAGCCAGTGTCCAGCTGACACATACCATAATCATCGCCACTGACATTGTGATTTGTCTAGAATAATGCAGAGGATTGCATATTGCTTGATGTCTGTCGACAGCAATGCAAATTAGGTGGAAGATAGAAAGAGTGGTGAAAAATAGATCAAAACTGGCATGCAGCTGACAGTAGGCATCACCATAGAACCAGCAGCCATAAATTGCTGTGATGGCACGGATGGGCATCACAATCACACCCACAAGTAAATCAGCCAAAGCGAGAGATAAAATGAGCACATTGGTAGGGCTATGCAACTGCTTGAAATGACAAATAGACATAATGACAACAGAGTTCCCAAAAATGGTAACCAGCATGCCAAAAACAAACACAAAATAGAGGGCAAAATTAGTCCAAAAACTGAACTGTACCATGACACATGTGGCATTGCTGCCTGGTACACAGTACAACAACTGCTCTTGAGGAATGTCATGAGTCATCATAAACCCAAACACATATGCCAAAACTTCAGAGATCACCCAACAGAACCCAACAGAGAGAGGACCTTGGGAGAAACATGCTGAAACCTCTCTCTTGTAATCAGTCACACCATAGAAGCCACCTAAATAATTATCGGATACACTGTGCCATCCAATCAAAAGCCTCCAATTAACATAGATGTAAAACAGTCCAATACACTACACTACTCAGAATATTTTCAATATGCACACTAATTAACTAATTAACAGTTCATAGTTTCACAAAAACTTGTCAATAATTACTCACATAAATATACAAATTTTAAGTGCTGGAAAGATGAAGCACACTACACTGAGGCTGCATTTGTAAATAGTCATTTTGAACACCAGTTTGTGCTCTGACACATCCTGGACCGTTCGTAAATTCAAAGTGCTGTTGTAATATCCATCCATCAATCCATCCATATTCCAGACATCCTTCATCTCAGGCCAGATATATATAATACCTCCAGTGGGTTCTTGGTCTTCCCTGGGGTCTCCTCCAAGTTGGTCGTGCCTGGTAAATATCCAAGGGGAGGCGACCAGGAGGCATCCTAGCCAAATGCCCGTACCACCTCAGCTGGTTCCCTTCAACATGAAGGAGCAGCAGCTCTTCTCCGAGATCCCCGCAGATGTCTGAACTCCTCATCCCATCTCAAGACTTAGCCCAGCAATGGAGGAAAGTAATTTTGGCCGCTTTTATCTGCGATCTCATTCTTTCAGTCACTACCCACAGCTCGTGGCTGTAGATGAGGGTCGGAATGTAGATCGACTGGTAAATTGCCTCAGCTCCCTCTTTACCACGACAGTCCGGCGCAGCACCCGTAGTACTGCTGACGCCGCACCAAACCACCTATCTATTTCACACTCCATTTTCCCATCACTCGTGAGCAAGACTCCGAGATACTTAAAAACCTTTGCATGGGGCAGAAGCTCACCCTCTACCCCTCGCTTTGGTCATATAGGGACTGGATAGCCCGTAGCAAAGGACCTGGTGGCACATACTCCCGCAGTACCCCCCACAATACTCCTCGGGGGACACAGTCGAAGGCCTTCTCCAAGTCTACAAAACACATGTAGATTGGTTGGGCAAACCCATATGTGTGGAGCATAAATGGGGAAGTTGTTTAACAGAGTGGATTCAGCTGAAGGCTTTTTTGCAATGCAGAGTGGTGTGCTAATTCTATTGCATGTTATGGAGGCCAGTAGGAGAGTTTTGCCCGTATTCTGATGCTACATGATGTAGTCGCTGAAGCTGTATATGAGAGGGCATTCAGCTGTCTAAGCAGAAACAAGACACATTGAAGGTCATTTCTGCCAGCAGAGATAATGGACAGGCTGATTTTTGTGTCACAATCCAAGATTTAAATGTGAAAGAGCCAGTGGATGAGGAAATCAGCACAAAAGTCCAGAAAACCAAACTTTGAAAAAAATAATACAGGGAAACAAGCAACCAGTTAATTGCTGGATTTGTTTTTTAGGGATCTGTGAAGGGCATGACAACAGCTGCACAACTGGGGTTTTGTATACCAGGGATTGAGGCTAGACATATTAATTGATAATACTGAAGATTCAAACTCTGAAGTATCAGATAAAAACAAACAACAAAGAATTTTGTTCGGTTCATGTAATAAAGCTTTTAATTTTCTTTATGACACATTTCAAATGTTAAAAACTTACATTTAACTGCATAGTAATTAAATTACTCAATATGTAAGGTTACTAAATATGTTGTGTCCTGATCAATGTTATCCACAAAAGTGAACAGGTGCTTTCTGTTGACAAAGATTGTCAAGACTTTGTCATAAATGTTATCCTTCATATTCATTCAATATCAAATTTTTCTGAGCTACTTTCTAGGGGCTTCTGGGAAAAGAAGACAGCTTGGGTTACTGCAGTAGTCAGAAAAGCCTAAACTAGTAAATGAGGCCTAAAATGGACAAATGCATAAACATAACACCATCAGCTACCTCAATGGACAAACTTAGTGTCAATCACTGAATGAGACTGACATGAAAAAAGACTGAGAAGAAACTAATATAAATACATGTTTTCCTTCACATTCATTCAATTCAGTTTCTGGACTAGAAATGTGTTTCTTCAAGCTTCTGGGAAGAACTCCAGCTTCATACATAACCTCCTGAGAGTCAATCGGTGTTGTCTGTAGACAAACACTGAAAACAAAGCAGAACACATGATGCAGTAATGCTTAATTTACAAAATGGTTCTACAATCTGTTTTAACGTTGATATATGCATTGTTAAAAGTGTAAATTGATCAAGGGGCTCTATTTTAATATCACTAGGAATTGAGTTTACAAGTTATAATTGCTAGGGTTTTTTTTCTTTAATTCATGTACTGAAAAGCTTTACATGAAAAATAGTGTGTAACATGATCACACAGAAAGACAAACATGATGGTCCAGTAATTATGTTGTCAGACAAAATGTACCATTACTACTGTAATAATGTATTTCTTTTGAAAAACACAAATTCATGTTATTATTGATGGCAACTCTATTGAGTATAGATGTGTCATTTAACAGATAAATTAATAGTTGAAGAATTAGAGCTAAATATTTTCAGAGTGATTATGCAATGAAAACATTTTTTGAAGGAGGGATAAAACAAGGCATAAATAATGGGGTTACAGGCTGAATTGAAGAAACCCAACCAATATAATACTTCAAAGAGCAGACCAGGGATGCGGAAGCCAGTGAGGGGATCAATTATTGAATTCATAAAAAAGGGCATCCAACAAAAGATGAATACACCAAGAACAATACCCAGAGTCTTTGCAGCCTTGCACTCAGCCCTGATCAACCTTCCTCTGCCTCTGTCATTTAAACAATTACTCATATCTCCAATCTTTCTTACATGCTGTTTAGCCACAAAAAATATTTGAGTGTAAAGACAAACCATTACAGTGCAGGGAAAGAAAAAGCAGAAAGCACTGTCCAATATTCCCCAAAGGGGGCTAAGATAAATGTTGCAAATGCCAAGGCAGTCTATTGATGCCATTAAATCCTCTAATCCTGCAACAGTGGTTTTTGAGAAAAATAGTCCAAACGAGTAGACAGCAGCCAGTGCCCAGCTGACACATACCATCATCACAGCCACTGACATTGTGATTTTTCTAGAATAATGTAGAGGATTGCATATTGCTTGATATCTGTCGACAGCAATGCAAATTAGGTGCAAGATAGAAAGAGTGGTGAAAAATACATCAAAACTAGTGTGTATTTGACAGTAGGTATCACCATAGAACCAGCAGCCATAAATTGTTGTGATGGTGCAAATGGGAATCACAATCACACCCACTAGTAGATCGACCAGAGCAAGAGATAAAATGAACACATTGGAAGGACTATGCAACTGCTTGAAATGACATATTGACACAATGACAACAGAGTTCCCTAGAATGGTAATCAGCATGCCTGAAACAAACACCAAATAGAGGGCAACACTGGTCAAAAAACTGAACTGTTCCACAGCACACGAGGCATTGCTGCCTGGAACACAGTACATTAACTGCTCTTGAGAAAAGTAATCAGTCATCATAAACCCAAACACATATGCCAAAACTTCAGAGATCACCCAACAGAACCCAACAGAGAGAGGACCTTGGGAGAAACATGCTGAAACCTCTCTCTTGTAATCAGTCACACCATAGAAGCCACCTAAATAATTATCGGATACGCTGTGCCATCCAATCAAAAGTCTCCTATTAACATACATGTAAAATAGTCCAAGCAACATTATTATGTCATCATATTTGCAGTTTCACAAGGAAATAATTTGGTGTTGTGTAATGAAGATGTATAACTTTAAAATATGTTATACTTATATAAATGTTGAACAAATGTTAATTGTTGTATTGTTGATACACACTGCACACTGAGTTTACAATTGTTAATAGTCAATCCAAGCTTTAAATCGCACTCTGCCATTAACTCAACCGTTCGGAAATTCGGAGCGCTGTCTGAGTATACTGTTGGGTTATTAAGAGCACCACGTTCTGAGAGCACTCTGGGCCCTTCTGCCTGAGATGCTGCAGCAGAGCACCAGGAGCAGCCTGAGTGTCATGAACAGTTGAAATTGCAGTCCTAGTTTAATGCATGATTGATGCATGAATTAACCGAAATAATTCAGCACTCGTCAATGCTTAGATATGAATCAAAGAGTTAATTTTTTTTTTCTGAATTTAGGCGAGCAGTGTTGGTCGTTGTTGATGTGGTGTGTTAAAATGTTAACCTTTAGCTAACTTAAAGGGGCCCTATGTAACAATTTGCAGTGATTTACAGATGTTAATTATTTTTTATTGGCCATGTGTGAGCAGATTGTAAGATGACGTGAAGAAGGACACCTTCCCAGTCTCTTTTGATTGCCTATACAAGCCTATGGACGATTTATTTAAGTTGTTTTCATGCAGGTTATCGAGTACCTTGTCTGTGTGTCTCTCTCCACTCCGCTAACAGAGAGCAACAGTAGCTAATGTTAATTTAGAAATTAAGTCCTCTGAGATAAACAAATGATTGACTTCCACCACCCAAAACAGAATTTCCAGAACCTCTTCAATGGTATACTCATATTTATTATTTATTGATAACAATACACTGCCCACACTGGTTACAATTACACTGTTTATATTTGTACATTATGTATATATGATTTTATTTCTATTTCTGCTCTAGCTATTCTTCTTACCTTTTTATTATATTGTTTATTTTTCATTATTATTATTATTGTTTATTGTTATATTGAACTGTCCTTTGGCTGCTGTGACGCACATTTTTAATGACACAGTCATTATTATTGAGTTGACATATTACTGCATAATAATGAAATTAGTCAAATATAAGGTGACTAAATAAGTTGTATCCTGATCAGTGTGTAACCCCCATAAGTGAACAGGTGCTGTTTGTAGACACAGATTGACACAAAATTTAAATTGTTTTCCTTCATTGTTTTTTGAGCTAGAAATGCATTTCAAGGTTTTTTTTAGAAACAAAAAATAAATAAATAAAAATGCCTAACACAAATATTAATTAGATTGCGAGTCACTAATGGGAACAAAACGAACAAGCCCCCATTTTGTCATAACCTGGCTCTAGGCCATGACAAAAAAATGGTAAAGGACGTGGAGTGCAAAAATGAATATATACAATTTATTATAGTCATAAGAAACTAAACAAACTGCAACATGAGATGTGTATGTCAGTAGCATCAGTGGATGTGGATATGTGGAGAGATGGTGTGGTGTAGGTGTTTGTGGAGCAAAACAATAGTTAAACAACACCAAAGAGATGGAGGCACAGGTGAGGGCGATGATGGAGAGAGCCCCAGCCCGGTTATTTTGTCTTCCAGAGCAATGGGCCCAGGTGCTCCAGATCTGGCTGTTACTGCAATGAGCTTCCTCTGGTAACCTCCGAGGGAGGTAGGTAGAGGGTGTCAATAACAAACCTACTCAAACACTCATAACCAGCAGCAGGGGCCGTCACAACCAGTAAATGAGGCCTAAAATTGACCTATCCTGACAAAAAACAAACATAAATTCATGTATCCTTCACATTCATTCATTTTCGTATGTTTCTGGAGTAGAAATGTCTTTCTTCAAGCTTCTGGGAGGAACTCAAAATTAGTACATAACCTCACAAAAGTCAACAGCTGGTGTCTGTAGACAAAGACTGAAAAAAAGCAGAACAAATGATACAGTAATGCTTTTGCCCTACGTCCCCTTTAACAGCAGCATTAATGTATGCATTGTTACAAGTGTAAACTGATTATGTGGGATTTTTTCAATATCATTAGGGAACTGAGTATACAACTTATTACTGCTAGGTGTTTTCGAATTCAAATACTGACAAACTTGAAGTGCAAAATAAAACATTCTCACCGAATGAAAAAAAATAAAACAAAAACATAATGGCCCAGTAATAAAGCCTGCTGTTCAACAAAATGTTCCATTAATAATGTAATAAAGACTACTGGTTTGTAATGGTGTCATTATTGATGACAACAAGAAAACCACGGCCTTTCTACAGCTGATTCAATTGCATGCCTTACAACTTGTTTTAAGAATATCTTACGTGAAAATATTAAATAGTAAATCTGTGTGTAGGTCATTAAACAGATAAATTCATAGTAGAGGAATTAGAGCTAAATATTTTCAGAGTAATTATGCAATGAAAACATTTTTTGAAGCAGGGATAAAACAAGGCATAAATAATTGGGTTTAAGGTTGAATTAAAATAACCCAACCAAACAAATGCTTGAAAGACGAGAATAGGTGTGCTGAAGCCAATGAGGGGATCAGTTATTGAATTCATAAAAAAAGGCATCCAACAGAAAATGAATGCACCAAGAACAATACCCAGAGTCTTTGCAGCCTTGCATTCAGACTGTTTGATCAACCCATGTCTCCCTCTGTTATTTGAACAACTGTTCTTATCTCCAATCTTTCTTACATGCTGTTTAGCCACAAAAAATATCTGAGTGTAAAGACAAACCATTACAGTGCAGGGAAAGAAAAAGCAGAAAACACTGTCCAATATTCCCCAAAGGGGGCTAAAGGGAATATTACAAATGCCAAGGCAGCCTGGTGATGTCATCAAATCATCTAACCCGGCAACAATGGTTTTTGAGTAAATTACTCCAAAAGAGTAGGCAGCAGCCAGTGTCCAGCTGACACATACCATAATCATCGCGACTGACATTGTGATTTGTCTAGAATAATGTAGAGGATTGCATATTGCTTGATATCTGTCGACAGCAATGCAAATTAGTAGGAAGATGGAAAGAGTGGTGAAAAATAGATCAAAACTGGCATGCAGCTGACAGTAGGCATCACCATAGAACCAGCAGCCATAAATTTCTGTGATGGCACGGATGGGCATCACAATCACACCCACAAGTAAATCAGCCAAAGCGAGAAATAAAATGAGCACATTGGTAGGACTATGCAACTGTTTGAAATGACATATAGACACAACGACAACAGAGTTCCCTAAAATAGTAACCAGGATGCCAAAAACAAACACAAAATAGAGGGCAAAATTAGTCCAAAAACTGAACTGTACCATGACACATGAGGCATTGCTGCCTGGTACACAGTACAACAACTGCTCTTGAGGAATGTCATGATTCATCATAAACCCAAACACATATGCCAAAACTTCAGAGATCACCCAACAGAACCCAACAGAGAGAGGACCTTGGGAGAAACATGCTGAAACCTCTCTCTTGTAATCAGTCACACCATAGAAGCCACCTAAATAATTATCGGATACGCTGTGCCATCCAATCAAAAGTCTCCTATTAACATACATGTAAAATAGTCCAAGCAACATTATTATGACATCATATTTGCAGTTTCACAAGGAAATAATTTGGTGTTGTGTAATGAAGATGTATAACTTTAAAATACGTTATACTTATGTGGCAAGAGGAGGGTAGAAAAAGGTGTGTGTACCAACAACGCCACCTGGGGAGTTGCGCCCCAGGAAATAGTTATAATAATTTTAATGTAATAATTTTTGTAAGGTCACGCAAGGTCCAAAATTACCACAGGGCAAGAGACTGTTGTAGAAAATATATACAGAAATACTTTATTTTGCAAATCAATAAAATTCACAAATTAACAACTGTTGCACGTCATGAAACCACTTGGGCCAAGGGAGGGGGAATGAATGGATGAGTGGACGGAGCTGAGGCTTACCACGGCGGCCCAGAACCAAAATCAAGGGAGGAGGAAAAACTAAATCAGAACACCCGTGGCACTGCACACACACGCAACTGAGGATCTGTGAGGAAAACCCACCACCAGGGGTTGGGTCGCCGCCTTGGGCCCACAGCGCCTGTCCATAAACAGAGAGGGAAAAATGAAAACGGCTTCAGTGATTAACAGCTCACACACACACACACGCACACGCACACACGCACACAAAGTAATAAAAGAAACTGAAACCAAAATACCAATACACATAATAACCTACAAACATACAAGACAAATCACATTAACAAAGTAATTGATAAATCAATAGTATTTAGTGGCAATTCCGAGTCCAGGCGCGAGCTCAATGAAAAGCGCAATGGCCACGGGCAGTCAACCGGGCCACACAGCGCCGCACAACCCAAGGACGAAAACAGGTCCAGAAGAGGCCACAACGAGTCAATGAGACCAGAGCAGAGCCAAAAACAGCAGTGCAGTCCAGGAAGCTGCAGCAGTGGGTTAAGCTACTTCGGCCTCACCGGCACAGCATCACAGAGGACGAGAGGAGGAATACTCCAGGCTGCAGCATAAAATCATTACAATCAGCCAGAAGCGGAGCAACAGATTATAAAAGAAAAAGGCGGACAACGCCAACTTACCACACGGAGGCACAATCACACCCAGAGGGGCTACCAGCGGGACAACCCGGCCCCACGCCACCACAGTCTGTGCAGAGAGAAGACTGTCACCATTACGCATTTCGGCACATTGAATGGGAGAAAGAAGCAACTGTGCGCTTTACCTGTGCGCTGCGGGAGGAAACGCGCACCGCAACAGCAGGTGCGCCAAGAAGCACGACAGCACCAAACCACAGCCACGCCACCACAGTCTGTGCAGAGAGAAGACTGTCACCATTACGCATTTCGGCACATTGAATGGGAGAAAGAAGCAACTGTGCGCTTTACCTGTGCGCTGCGGGAGGAAACGCGCACTGCAACAGCAGGTGCGCCAAGAAGCACGACAGCACCAAGCCACAGCCACGCCACCCAAGCTTCACCACGGCAGGCCACAGCCACCACCAGGGACCAGCGGATCCGGAAAAGGAGAGAGAGAGGCGCGCCAGGTATGGACACTCTATATAGCGGCGCGGTGCCGCCCATCAATCAGTGCTCCCAATAGCACAACACAGCGCCCTGCTGCGAGAGGGGGTACACAGTGCTCCGGCCACACTTATATAAATGTTGAACAAATGTTAATTGTTGTATTGTTGATACACACTGCACACTGAGTTTACAATTGTTAATAGTCAATCCAAGCTTTAAATCTCACTCTGCCATTTACTCGACCGTTCGGAAATTCGGAGCGCTGTCTGAGTATGCTGTTGGGTTATTCAGAGCACCACGTTCTGAGAGCACTCTGGGCCCTTCTGCCTGAGATGCCGCAGCAGAGCACCAGGAGCAGCCTGAGTGTCATGAACAGTTGAAATTGCAGTCCTAGTTTAATGTATGATTGATGCATGAATTAACCGAAATAATTCAGCACTCGTCAATGCTTAGATATGAATCAAAGAGTTAATTTTTTTTTCTGAATTTAGGCGAGCAGTGTTGGTCGTTGTTGATGTGGTGTGTTAAAATGTTAACCTTTAGCTAACTTAAAGGGGCCCTATGTAAGAATTTGCAGTGATTTACAGATGTTAATTATTTTTTATTGGCCATGTGTGAGCAGATTGTAAGATGACGTGAAGAAGGACACCTTCCCGGTCTCTTTTGATTGCCTATACAAGCCTATGGACAATTTGTTTAAGTTGTTTTTATGATGCTGGACTGTGGATTTCTTTGTGAAGGACTCGGGGTGGATTTTCATGCAGGTTATCGAGTACCTTGTCTGTGTGTCTCTCTCCACTCCGCTAACAGAGAGCAACAGTAGCTAATGTTAATTTAGAAATTAAGTCCTCTGAGATAAACAAATGATTGACTTCCACCACCCAAAACAGAATTTCCAGAGCCTCTTCAATGGTATACTCATATTTATTATTTATTGATAACAATACACTGCCCACACTGGTTACAATTACACTGTTTATATTTGTACATTATGTATATATGATTTTATTTCTATTTCTGCTCTAGCTATTCTTCTTACCTTTTTATTATATTGTTTATTTTTTACTATTATTATTGTTTATTGTTATATTGAACTGTCCTTTGGCTGCTGTGACACATAAATTTCCCCGTTTGCAGGACTAATAAAATCATTTCTGATTCTAATACTACCAAGCAGACAAACTTAGCTAATTTCCCTGATATCTTCTGGGTGGTATAGACTTCGCAAAGTAAGTAAAATCATCCACCACAACAAACATCTATTTGATTGTATTGACAAGAAAAGTCTCAATGATTTGGAGGCATTTATTGTGTCAGTGGAGAGGAAATATTATATACCCCCTTATACATGGTCTGGGAAATTTAAGCTCATAGGTTAACAGTGTTTGCTTCTCCAACAGACTTAGTTTGTTTCTACTGCAGTAATGATTTGAGCCGCATTTCAATCATAATATTTCAGTGTTCATGTTGTCCCCCATCTTTGTTGTCATTGTCATGTAGACCCAATAGTAAGTGGCAGGTATTTTGACTGTAGGACAGGGTCAACTCCATCCTAACTTGGAATGGACTCCCAACATAAGAAATTCTTAAGTCAGAATGTTTCTGTAATAGCTAAATCCTTATGTCCCGTTAAGATAGGATTTTTTTTTACTTAATGCAGTTAGGAAACATGTTTCTGTAATACCAAAAATCCTAAATGTTATCCGAAACTGAGATAAGATCAGATTTCAGTCGTTTCAGAATCTTTCTGTAATGACGCCCCCAGGTATCTTGGGCAAACAATTGGTCAAAGGCTGTTGAGCTTTATTTTATGAAGAAATAGATATCTGCCATGTTTAAGTGTTATGTTTTTATATTAAAACAATTTTAGAAAAACAATTATCCACTTTATATGTGACTATTATTTGTTGGTAATAGCAAAATTGGTAATAACATGTCTTTGATATATGATCAATTCTAAGCCGTGAACAAAATTATGAGTTGATCTCAAAGACACTGAAAGACTGACTGAATCTCTGCTGCTCTCTGGGGATGCTCTCTTAATGTGATTTAATGACATGTTATTAAAAAAGGCTTGCTACAGCTTCCTCTATTCAAATATTAGTCCATGTTTTCCCCTCATATTCATTCAGTTGAGTGTGGTGCTGTCTGAAGACAAAGTTGACAAGACAAAATTGTGAAGAAACGAGAAAGTATGTATTTAGAAGCCTTATTTTGGGGGGTGACAAAACACATAACAGAATAATAAACAGTATTTAAATATATATCCATTTTTATGTGTAAAGCGTAATTTGATCAAGAAGCAATATTTTAATACAGCTATACATCTTATTATTGATGTGTTTTTTCAAAATCAAATCCTGAAAAATTTAACATTACAAATATGTTGGACAAAACACACTGCCACTGTAATAAAGATTTTCTTATAATAGCTGCACAACTGAGGTTTTTGAATTAGAAAAACATGCAAATGCATTACCAAGACTTTGTTTTTTTTTTTTAAAAAAAGAAGTTATTTGAAAATGTTACAGTACAGTACATTTTTGTAATGTAGATGTTTCATGTAACAGATATATTCATGGTTGAGGAATTTGAGCTAAATATTTTCAGAGTTATAATACAATGAAAACATTTTTTGAAGCAGGGATAAAACAAGGCATAAATAATGGGGTTTAAGGTTGAATTGAAGTAACCCAACCAAACAAATGCTTCAAAGATGGCAGCAGGTGTGCTGAAGCCTGTGAAGGCATCACTTATCGAAGTTATAAAAAAGGGCATCCAACAAACGATGTATGCACCAAGCACAATACCTAGAATCTTTGCAGCCTTGCACTCGGACTGCTTTATCAACCCTCCTCTTCCTCTGTCATTTGAACAGTTGCTCATATCTCCAATCTTTCTTACATGCTCTTTAGCCACAATGAATATTTGAGTGTAAAGACAAACCATTACAGTGCAGGGAAAGAAAAAACAGATCACACTGTCCAAGATTCCCCAAAGGGGGTTAAAGAGAAGGTAACAACTGCCAAGGCAATTTATTGATGCCATATAATCCTCTAACCCTGCTATATTGGCCTTTGAGTAAAGCAATCCATAAGAGAAGACAGCAGCCAGTGCCCAGCTGACACATACCATAATCATTGCCACTGACATTGTGATTTTTCTAGAATAATGCAGAGGATTGCATATTGCTTGTTGTCTGTCGACAGCAATGCAAACTAGGTGGAAGATAGAAAGAGTGGTGAGAAACACATCCAAACTGGAGTGCAGCAGACAGAAATCCTCACCATAGAACCAGCAGCCATAAACAGTCCTGATGGCGCTGAAGGGCATCACAATAACTCCCACTAGTAGATCAACCAGAGCAAGAGATAAAATGAGCACATTGGTAGGACTATGCAACTGTTTGAAATGACATATTGACACAATGACAACAGAGTTCCCTAAAATGGTAACTAGCATGCCTAAAGCAAAAAGCAAATACAGGGCAAAGTTAGTCCCCACACCTAACTGTGCCTTAATACACGAGGCATTGCTGCCTGGAAAACAGTACTGCAACTGCTCTTGAGAAAAGTCCCCTGTCATCATTAACCCCAAAATATATGCCAAAACCTTCAATATAACCAAACAGAATCCAACACAGAGAGGATCTCGGAAGAAACATTGCTGAAATATCTGTCTTGTAATCACAGTCACAGCATAGAAGCCACCAAAGAATGGTCTGACCCACTGTGCCATCCAATCAGAACCCTCCTATTAACATAAATGTAAAACAGTCTCAGAAACATTTTTATAATATTTGGAGGGTGCACAATAATGACCAACATCAAGATTTTATGTGGAAAGTAATTTTGTTTTGAGCAAGAAGTAATTTTTTAAGATGTCATAAATTATTTGCATAAATGTACAGATATAAGGTGCTGCATAGTTGAAGCACACTGAACACTGATGGTACGTTCATATATGCACTATAAGCAAAATGCGGAGTGTTGAAATGCGGAATGTGGTTTGACTGTGGTTGCATTATCCATACATGTGCTATCCTATAGGCCATTATGGTTGTAACTGTGCGGTTTGGCAGTTAACACCTTATGTTCATATCTAACTGTGAAAATAGTGGTCAATTAATTTTTTTCCATGACCAAGAAGAGATGATGAGCAAAAAATAGATATTTTATAATAGAGATCTTGACAACATTTATTTTTATTTTTTATTATGACACTGGACGGGACTAAAATAATAGTTGTGGGCTATTGGACATACAAATTTGCATGATTCTTTGCACCAATTATACATCTAGTCTGTAAAAATTTAAAGAATGTGTCCCCATCATTGATTCAAGTTTACAGATTGATGTGACGTGTTCTGATTCTCAGAATCCCAAGAGATGCTGTCCCAAACCAACAGTGGTAAATCACAACAACATGATGGCGTTAACATGAAAGAATTTGGTCATAAGAATGAAATGATCTATGGGCACACTTCATTCATAATTCAGCAGAGAGGAAAACACAATTGGATTTCCAATTCTGATTGTAGACAGTATACCATTGTTTAACCATCTCTAGTCTCTTGTCTCTCTTTAGGTGGTAGTGATGACGGTGGTAAGGGTACAATTAGATTTCTTTTCTTTTCTGATCTGAGTTGTTCCCGATTCTCCCTTTTGCCAAGGTTACAGACATTACTCGCTTGCCTGGCTGAGAAGTCACTCCTTTAACATGATGAAAATAATATTCTTGTCCTGGAGCACTTGAGCTACGGCTTTTTTCAGCAGCACGTTTGTATACCTCAATCCGTTCTGCTCACTTTTCCGTATATCCACTCAGAGACATGGCTTCACCCCTTGCAACCGGGCCAAATAAAAGGACTTCAAATGTGGGTGATAAAATCTGTCTCTAGCTTAGCTAACACGACCCGTTTCATCATGGAGGTGTTTTATGGCAATGGATCTATTTTTTTTTTTCTTGGAAGACCAATTGCCATCTCTGCATTGTCTTTCCGCACAGCAGTCCATTTTCCATCTGAAATTTTCCACACTGATTAAGGAGCCTCCTTACCGGGCCACTGCCACCTTTCATGACATGAATTGAGGACAGAGGGCATTGAGGGCAGTGTGTGCTTCCTATAGTTGTATACTTTATTATTTGTCTCTCTTTGAGCCTGCTCAAGTTTTTCATGACATATGGTTTAGCCAGGGTCCGAGTTTGTAGGGCCCTGAGCTTTCCTGTGACCAATTTAAGACAGCATGACTGCCTTTGTTATGTCCTTCAGGGAATTGCATTATATGAGGGGTTCTGTAACTCCGCTCAACCCTTTGACATCAACACAAGATAAGAGTACTAAAAGGTGATATTGTGTCAGTTGTAAGTGTGAGCCTGTCCCTTCTTGTCATGCCACCATAGCAGCATCTTTTGCTCATCCATTCTTGAAGGTATTGGTTGGAACTCTGTGGCATCCCTGTAACTGGAAATAATCCTGGGACTACTTCCAGGGTCACCATTGTAACAGTCGCACATGTAGTTGCAGCAGCCAATAGCTTCCAAATGGCCTGGTCACAAAGGTTGCAGGTCGCAAAACACGAGTTGCGTTGCACTGCTTTATTTTGTTGTTGAAGCCTACAATTGCTTTTTTTAAAATTCTTGTTAGGCAAGCATCAAATCAGTATCAGTAATCAGTATTGGATCAGTACCTGCACAGTTCAGGTATCAGAATTGGGACGGAAAAGATGGTATTCAGAACTTATCGATCAATGGGAACAAAATGGCACATTTTTAACCAGTTTTACAACCATTTTCTTACCAACCACTTCATTTCTGCAAGAGGACCCAGGTGTCTGAGTCATCTACTTTTCATCAATTTATTCTGTGTTGTCTAAGTGTTAAGTGTTGTCTCTGAAATGTCAGATTTAAAAATTATACCTGAAGTGAATAATCGAAATGCCTTTCTGAACCAGCTATAATAAAAGGCATAGATTATAGGGTTCACAGTAGAATTAAAGTAGCCCACCCACAACAGTGTGTAGAACAGTGCTGGTGGTGTTGAGTAATTGATAAAGGGATCAATAGTGTTACACACAAAAAAAGGAGTCCAAAAGGAAAGAAACGCCCCCATTATGATAGCAAGTGTTTTAGTGGCTTTTGTCTGGGTTGTATTAGATATGCTTGTTGAATTCATACAGCTTGTTTTCTGTATGCTGCGCAACTGTCTCTGTGCCACAAGCAAAATCTTCAGGTAAACACCAAGCATTATAATTCCTGGAATGTAAAAGGAGAGAACTGATGAGACTGTACTTGACAGGCCACTCTGAAACAAAACACATCTTCCTTCACAGGCGATGTGGTTATAGTAGAAGTCCTCAATCCCCCAAATATTTAACTTCAGAAAAATCATTCCAAAGCCTATGAGAGCTGAAATACTCCAACTGAGCAGAATCATGATCAACACAGCATTAACAGATATCTTTCTTCTGTATAGTAGAGGTTTGCAAACAGCATAGTGTCGGTCAAGTGATATGAATGCCAAATTTAGTATTGATGCTGTACACAACATAACATCAAAACTCATATAGACTTGACAGAATTCATCACCAAAATACCAGCAGGACTCCACACATTGAATCATACTGGGCAACATGATGAACAACCCTAAAAGAAGGTCAGACACAGCCAGAGAGACTATCAGGTAATTGGTTGGAGTATGGAGCTGCTTAAAATAGGCTATTGAGACGGTGACCAAAAGGTTTCCACACACTGTGAGGATGACCGTGCCTCCTAGAATCATGTAGAGGGCGATGCGTATGGGCAAGGGATAGATGGTCTTTAGACAGGAACTGTTTCTGGACTCATAGCAGAGTACTGGCTCCATCTGTTCAGAGGGGAAAAGGAATGATATATTCAGGAATGGAATAAAATGTGCTGGTGCTACAAACATCCATATTTCTTTTTCTTTTTTTTTCTTTTTGTTTTATAAAATCTGCACTAAAACTGGAATAACCCAAGATTACTTTGTAAATTGGGCTTCATTTCTTTTCTTCTCATAGATCGTAGCTCAGTGGCAGCTAGAACAAAATAAAACTTAAATTGTTACTATATGCATGTCATCAATAAACCACTTATAAATTCAATAAATCCTCATCAATAAACCACTTAGAATTGTTATAAGATGGAACCAAAGGTAGATCAGGGAAGGGTGAGAATGACAAAACATAACACTTTCATCAGGGCATGAGGAACAGGCAGCTATTTATTTGAAATCTCTGAAAAACCCTGAAACAAGTTGAAAAAAATGCAGGGATGGACAGTCAATTCCTTGACCCTTAAATATGTATTTTTAGACTGATTTACATCTTCAATCATGCTATGAACCATTAAAGATCAGTAAGAATTTGAATGCATGCAGAAGGTCACCGAGGCAGTAATGTGAAATCCTTTGTCACCTTTTGTCACTGGTGTGGTTCTTCTGACTGGAGAGACGCCATAAAGTGACATTACTTGATGCTTTGAATTGGAGCCTCTCTCTCTCTCAAATAAAAATGTTAAACAGTGCTGCAAATCCTACACCTGTAAACTGTGCTGAAAAGTGTCAACTCGGAGCGGGAAACCTAATTTTCTTCTGCTTTGGACAAAACTCAAAATGGTTAATTGAAACAATCTGAAACTCTTCTTCATACAAACTGAATAGTAAACTGAAAATTGGTAAAAACACGAACATAGAGCCTCAGCTGTTTATGTAGTTTGGACTCTATTGATGTTCCCATGCATCTTAGACCAGCAATATTTTCTCTGAAACTATCAAGAACACCTTAGCCAGCTCACTTAACCCATAAGAACCCAGACCCATTTTAGAACATTTAAAGTACGACATTTACAGATTTAAGGACATTTAAAGTGTTTGTTACAAGTGTGTCACCATGGGTTAAAATACATTTTGCAGCACTGTTTTCATTAAAAACTGTGATGACCATTAGGTAGCTTTCTCAAAGCATATTCAGACAGTTGTGTTTCAATCCCACGCTTACCTTCCATAGTTACCTGGGCAGTAGGGCCACGGCAGAATTTGCCTCAAATGGGGTCAGTGTCAGCTTTTCCTCTATCGGGCTCTCTGTCTCTCTGGCCATTAGAGTAAGACCTTTAAATAATAGACCCTGTGGGAGTTAGGTTGGACAGACTGTCCCAGTGGATAATGTACAATTGGAGGTGAATATCCCTTCACCATTCGTTGTATAAAGATTTGAGTTTTAAAAGTGAGTTTTGAAAGTGCAGCCTATGGTTTTAAAATGATTAAATTATAAAAAATGTAAAAGCTACGATTTAAAAGTGTGTGGTGACCAAATGCCTTATGCTTGCAAACATACCAACCATTTGGTAGGATATTCTGTATTTTTCTTCTCAACAACAAACCCCATGGAAAGACCAATAACTGCCTATGAGTTTATTTTAGCAGCATGTATTGCTCATCCATTCTTGAAGCTATTGGTTGGAACTCTGTGGCATCCCTGTAACTGGAAATAATCCTGGGACTACTTCCAGGGTCACCATTGTAACAGTGGCACATGCAGTTGCAGCAGCCAATAGCTTCCAAATGGCCTGGTCAGAAAGGTTGCAGGTCACAAAACATGAGTTGCATTGCACTGCTTTATTTTGTTGTTGAAGCCTACAATTGCTTTTTTTTAATTCTTGTTAGGCAAGCATCAAATCAGTATCAGTAATCAGTATTGGATCAGTACCTGCACAGTTCAGGTATCAGAATTGGGACGGAAAAGATGGTATTCAGAACTTATCGATCAATGGGAACAAAATGGCACATTTTTAACCAGTTTACAACCATTTTTTTTACCAACCACTTCATTTCTGCAAGAGGAATACCCAGGTGCCTGAGTCATCTACTTTTCATCAATTTATTCTGTGACAAGTGTTGTCTCTGAAATGTCAGATTTAAAAATTATACCTGAAGTGAATAATCGAAATGCCTTTCTGAACCAGCTATAATAAAATGCATAGATTATAGGGTTCACAGTAGAATTAAAGAAGCCCACCCATACCAGTGTGTTGAACAGTGCTGGTGGTGTTGAGTAATTGATAAAGGGATCAATAGTGTTACACACAAAAAAAGGAGTCCAAAAGGAAAGAAACGCCCCCATTATGATAGCAAGTGTTTTAGTGGCTTTTGTCTGGGTTGTATTAGATATGCTTGTTGAATTCATACAGCTTGTTTTCTGTATGCTGCGCAACTGTCTCTGTGCCACGAGCAAAATCTTCAGGTAAACACCAAGCATTATAATTCCTGGAATGTAAAAGGAGAGAACTGATGAGACTGTACTTGACAGGCCACTCTGAAACAAAACACATCTTCCTTCACAGGCGATGTGGTTATAGTAGAAGTCCTCAATCCCCCAAATATTTAACTTCAGAAAAATCATTCCAAAGCCTGAGAGCTGAAATACTCCAACTGAGCAGAATCATGATCAACACAGCATTAACAGATATCTTTCTTCTGTATAGTAGAGGTTTGCAAACAGCATAGTGTCGGTCAAGTGATATGAATGCCAAATTTAGTATTGATGCTGTACACAACATAACATCAGAACTCATATAGACTTGACAGAATTCATCACCAAAATACCAGCAGGACTCCACACATTGAATCATACTGGGCAACATGATGAACAACCCTAAAAGAAGGTCAGACACAGCCAGAGAGACTATCAGGTAATTGGTTGGAGTATGGAGCTGCTTAAAATAGGCTATTGAGACGGTGACCAAAAGGTTTCCACACACTGTGAGGATGACCGTGCCTCCTAGAATCATGTAGAGGGTGATGCGTATGGGCAAGGGATAGATGGTCTTTAGACAGGAACTGTTTCTGGACTCATAGCAGAGTACTGGCTCCATCTGTTCAGAGGGGAATAAGAATGATATATTAAGGAATGGAATAAAATGTGCTGGTGCTACAAACATCCATATTTCTTTTTCTTTTTTTTACTTTTTTGTTTTATAAAATCTGCACTAAAACTGGAATAACCCAAGAATACTTTGTAAATTGGGCTTCATTTCTTTTCGTCTCTTAGATCGTAGCTCAGTGGCAGCTAGAACAAAATAAAACTTAAATTGTTACAATACACATGTCTTCAATAAAACACTTATATATTCAATAAATCGTCATCAATAAACCACTTATATATTCAATAATTCAATTTATTTGAAATCTCTGAAAAACCCTGAAACAAGTTGAAAAAAATGCAGGGATGGACAGTCAATTCCTTGAACCTTAAATATGTATGTTTAGACTGATTTACATCTTCAATCATGCTATGAACCATTAAAGGTCAGTAAAAATGTGAATGCATGCAGAAGGTCACCGAGGCAGTAATGTGAAATCCTTTGTCACTTTTTGTCACTGGTGTGGTTCTTCTGACTGGAGAGACGCCATAAAGTGACATTACTTGACGCTTTGAATTGGAGCCTCTCTCTCTCTCAGATAAAAATGTTAAACAGTGCTGCAAATCTTACACCTGTAAACTGTGCTGAAAAGTGTCAACTCGGAGCGGGAAACCTAATTTTCTTCTGCTTTGGACAAAACTCAAAATGGTAAATTGGAACAATCTGAAACTCTTCTTCATACAAACTGAATAGTAAACTGAAAATTAGTAAAAACACGAACATAGAGCCTCAGCTGTTTGGACTCTATTGATGTTCCCGTGCATCTTAGACCAGCAATATTTTCTCTGAAGCTATCAAGAACACCTTAGCCAGCTCACTTAAAATACATTTTGCAGCACTGTTTTCATTAAAAACTGTGATGACCATTAGGTAGCTTTCTCAAAGCATATTCAGACAGTTGTGTTTCAATCCCACGCTTACCTTCCATAGTTACCTGGGCAGTAGGGCCACGGCAGAATTTGCCTCAAATGGGGTCAGTGTCAGCTTTTCCTCTATCGGGCTCTCTGTCTCTCTGGCCATAAGAGTAAGACCTTTAAATAATAGACCCTGTGGGAGTTAGGTTGGACAGACTGTCCCAGTGGATAATGTACAATTGGAGGTGAATATCCCTTCACCATTCGTTGTATAAAGATTTGAGTTTTAAAAGTGAGTTTTGAAAGTGCAGCCTATCGTTTTAAAAATGATTAAATTGTAAAAAATGTAAAAGCTATGATTTGAAAGTGTGTGGTGACCAAATGCCTTATGCTTGCAAACATGCAAACCATTTGGTAGGATATTCTGTATTTTTCTTCTCAACAACAAACCCCATGGAAAGACCAATAACTGCCTATGAGTTTATTATGAGCCAGGATATATAATAAAATTAACTTAAAAGTTGGTTTAAGTTTCAAATATAACATTTTACCTACCCCCCTACTGTCAGTTTTGCACATGAAGGGCAAGGTAAAGCTTGGCGACAAACAGTTCATATATCATGACATAGAATGACTTTCCGACTGTTGTTAGTATTGTCGAAAGGTCACAGTTTGGTTAGGTTTAGGCACCAACTACCTCGTTATGATTAGGAAAATATTATACCCTGGGTTAAGATAACTATCTTCAGTGTTGTAACTCAGTAACAGAAGTTGTGTAAGTGACATAACTTACATCACAAACAGTAGTCAGTAAGTACATCACTCACTCACATTATGTAAGTGACTAATTTACGGATATCAACTTACATACCAGTTGAACCAGTTCAAGCATCACGTTTATTCCCCTCGACCCACCACCATGTGAATTCCAGGAAATCAGAGTACAATCAAGTGAAACTAAAATATCCCAATATCCCTAAGTACTTTTGAACATTTTAGAAACATGGCTGTCAGTTATCGTGAGGGTGAGGGCCTTTACAGGTCCACTTGTTCTGAAATATACTGAGTCTAAGCGGGTCTGTATGGGTATCCTTATACTGCCACAGGACTGTGTTTGTTCTGAGTGTGCTCAGTATCTGCTCTATGTGGTGTGCCATATTGAAAGACAAACTTCAAAATTTGATTCAAAGATATTATCGTTATATGTAAAGATTTATGCGTGTATAAATTTGATAGCTTGGGATGTGGTTAGCTATACATGTTCAGCTTGTGGTTTCAAGGGAAGTACAGCTGGGAAAGCAAGGAAAGAAAGAATTTGCACAGTAGGAGGTAAAATGGTTTGAGATACACTACATATTCATTATATCTTATATATTATATATGATCCCTTACTTCTTCTCAGTTGTATGTCTCTATCTTGTAAGAAAAAGTAGGATCAAATGTAGAGAAAACAAAGAAAAGGCCAGAAGTTTCTACACAATCAGTCATCATGCCACTTCTATTATTATTTAATTTTTTTCCCCAAACTAAAGTTGTTTTGTTCCTTGATGGAAACATGTTATGATAAAAGTATAATTTTAGTCTGTGCCTCATGCAGTAATTAATGCAGCATAAACACCAATTAGAAGTGTGAATGATGGTCTTGTGGGGGTGCAGATAGATGTCATCATCCTCTGACTTCTCACACCTCCAAGAACTGGGATCTCATTACCGCTGTCCGTATTCTGGCACCTCCTCAACAAGGGAGCTCATTATTTTCCTAAGTTTTGGAGAATGGCTTCAACTGCATTCTCATATGGCAAACAAAGTTGTGACCTGTCGCTTAATTCAAAAGCATTAACATTAGGCAAGAAAGAAATATTATTGACGAGACAATTTATCTTTAGTTTTGAATTTATGTTTTTTGTAAACACTTTATATTAAGGTCTTTGTAATAGGCACTAGTGAATAGATAATGCCCTTTAAATGTCCTTAAGATACTTATCACCATTATTATGTGTTGAGACTATTGAAGTGTTAATAATGGCAAATAAAACATGTTAACTGTTGGATAATAAGACATTTCTAAGTACTTAAAAGCCACTTTTTTGTGTCCAGGTGAAAGCAGTCTGGCTGATTGAGGATAACCTGTAAGAGGAGGTAGGGCACTAGGCTCTGTCTTTCTCCATTCCACCTTCTGACCAGAGTCGCTGTGGTATTATGTTTTGTTTTATGTTTATCTGATGGGAGCTGTATTTCCGTTTTCGGGGCTTTGTTTCAGTTGCATCTTTGTGTGAAGGTACAGGGTTAATCCCAAGCTCTGACGGCCCTGGTCGTTGGTCTGGGGTTGATTGTTTTGAGGTTTTTCCTCCGTTTGATTGTGGTTTATTTAATAAATGTGGCCTCTTTCTACCTGCAGCTTGACTTGGTTTTTTGGTTTTTTATGTTAGACCTCTATTGTATACTTTCTGTAGGGGGTCGTAACAGATAATACGGCTAGTTTCTGCAGTACCACGATTTGAATATCATGCTAATCACGGAGAATTACAACAATATTATACATCATACTACCACGATATCAGTATTCTACAGAATTGTGTAGATATTATTCAGCAACTTTACTGATTAGTGCAATCAAAAGTTCATTATCTTACAACTCTCAACCTTCCTCAACACTAAAAAAATAATTTACAAACTTTAGTCTTACACAACCAGGCATTAATTCAAATCTGACCAACAATGTAACGATTTGTAGTGATGGTTCATTTAATCAGTCCATTAAGATGAACATTTGAATGGACTCAAATGACTCATGAACAAAAGAGTGTCTATTCATATCAGTCATTTAGCCCGGCACACCTGTCTGTTTGCAAGTGAATAGCTGTCTTGTCATCACATCGTGTCACTCCAGTTTTGGATGTGTGTGTCCTTTTTGCAACCTACTTAACTGAAATCTTGTCCACTTCTGTATGACGAAAGCTAAAAGGCCTTTGAACTGACTGCATTCCAGGAAATAGCTCGCTAATGATACTCTGTACGGTCTTAGTCCTTCAGAATGACTGTTTCCTATTACACAGTTCATAAAAGAATATCAAAAGCACTCTTGGAAAGCACACTAGCTAGCTAATTTGTGGTCTGATAAACCATTACCCGAAATTCAGTGCTCCATATTGCTATATCCAGTAGTGGTCCACTATAGGGACCCACATTAGCATGGTTTCGCCGGGAACCCAGCTGATATGTAAGTTATACGAAAGTGGACTATATTTCCCATCAGATTTCTCACAAGAAAAAAGAATGGAGTTAATCCAATAATCAGTGCGAAAAAAATATTTATAAATCAATCCTTGCACAAACTAGTCATTTTCAATTAGCCTCAGCAGTACTTGCTAATCAGTAAATATGAGAATACAAATATGCTAAATGGTGCAGGATTGAGCATGCTTACCATGAGTAAAGAGGTGCTACAGGTGTTCATTCTTGGTCTATTACTATTCATATTATATATAATTTACATTATTCTTCCAAGAGAGTACTGCATTGTCTATTTACGCTTATATATATATATATGGCTCCACAACCATCTTCGTTCTGCTTTTGATCCTTTCCAGATATTCCTTCTTTATCAAACTTATTTTGTAATCAGATAAGAACAAAACATGCTATTCTTGACATTTACCTGTGGCTCTGATTATCCTAAAACTTTAAATGATGACCCATATTACTCTTCCTGATTTAAACACAGTGTGAAAGTCAAAACCACATAAACCGAGACCGAGTCATGACCAAACCAAAGCAGGAGAAGATGATGTCTTAGACGATGACCGTAACCAGTGTGAGTCCCACAATGCATGACACACTTAAAATAAAATGTGGAAGCTGTAAACCAGTGACACATTAACAAATTAATCTGATCTCATGAAATCACCAAAGACAAATGAAAATTCCTCTTCATTCACCTCTTTTATTGTCATATACATAAATGTTAATGTATAAGTGTACCATGAGAAATGTGTTGATAAAAAATAATAAAAAAGCATTCAGGGGTGAATTTTGTGTGTGGGAAATTTGACTTTGTTTTCTATGAACAACAAATGCAAACAAGAAGGAACTGAAATCAACTATCACTCCTTTTCCATGTTATACCATCGACCAAACACAATGCAATTTTTTGAACAAGCATCAGGTTTTCTGGGTGAAACCTTCATTAGTCACAAGTGTAGTATGTGTCAAACAATTATTCAATACAGTGATATCCCTGCAGCTGTGGTCTCAAAATAAATTCCAGTCATCTTTGTCTGGGACCGATACAAGACAGAGTGAAAATGTGGTCAATATCAAGACCGAGATCTTCGAAATGTGATCTTGAGGCCAAGAGCAAACTTGAGCACTCCAACACTACTTAAACAAATGACAACATCTTGTAAACTAAGATTCAAAGTCAACCACAAAATCTAAAACAGTTATTTGAGCTATTTTCAAATATTTGAACTTATGGTACAATGTTCACACATGTAATCAAAGCCTCATCCAGAACCAGTGTGTTTATAAAATTGTAAGTTTCCTGCCCGGTGTAGAAACAGCAGAGGTAACACCAATCTACTGGGCAGAGAAACCCACATCATGAACAACATCACTGTACATATGTCACTAAACACAGAGTAAGTGTACATCACATTGGCAGTCAGATTCCCCCCAAAGCTGAAAAATAATACTCCCATTATAGCCATGATGGAGTGGAAAGCGCTCTGCTTTGATTGGTCAACACGCTCCCTTGTCCCACCCACTTCCCCTGGCCCTGGGCGCTTGAGAGCACAGAGAACCGAAATGCTGCAAAAAGAGACGACAATTAAGGATAAAACCATAATGCTTGAATACAAGATGAAACGGAACTCATATTTGCTTAGATAATTATAGGCCATCCACCCGAAGCTCAGTACCCAAACACACCCAATGATAGTGTTTCTGATCCAGACCCTGCCCGCCCGTCTTAGTCCCATGTAGGTGATGGGGTGAACCACAGCCAGGTAGCGCATCACACAGGTCAGGAGCTGTAACAGAGCCTGTCCGAGGAAGGTGAAAGAGCAGACAGAGAGCCCCACAGGCATCATCTCTGGAAGCTTGATGTAGCGGCCACAAATAAACAAGGTGATACCCAAGACTTCATTCAGCTGCATGGCGATGGAGTGATAGGTGATGATGTCGCAGTGACTTGTTGCAGACATGGAAATAGAGCGCTGTTTCTTCCATCGTTGGTAACCCAGGTAGAGGACATGGATGAGGAGAGGGAGGAAGAGGATGTAGGTGGTGGAGAAAGTAGAGAGGATAAATATGCTCATTCTGAAAGTAAAGCACTTGTAGACAGGATTGAGGGAGAAGTTGGAAGAGAGGTGAGGGGGAAGAAGGGAGAGGTCAGCAAAGGAAGAGGAGTTGACTGACATGTTTACATGGAGGTCTGAAGAGGAAAAGGAGAACAAAGAGGGGAGTTGAAGACAGATGGAGACACAATGTTAAAACCAAACGCAGAGAGAATAAATCTCATTCAGAAAAGGTTGTTCAGTAATCATCAAGAGGTTATTCAGTGTCAACAGAAAGTTCAAAAACAATTGCCCAAAAGCTTAACTAAACATAACTTGAACTAGTGATCAAGGGTCTGACTCATTTGTGTTTAGCTGGATGTTAACTGAGCTATCTCACCTTCAAGAGTCTCTGGACTGTAACAAATCTGATAAAGCATACTTGTCTGTCAAATTACTTTGTAAATGCTGTTTTTTTAAGGTGCTTCATCAATAAAGTTAGTATTATTATTATAACTATCCACTTTATTGAGTATGTTTGCATGCAATGATTCATGAAAGTAGTTGTTAACAAAACAATTTCATGGATGATCATAAAAATGAACCAAAAAAAACAATTTTCATAATGTTCTTGAAAGACACACGTTTAAATTCGCTTAAACTAATGATTTCTCAAGTAATACTAATTTAGAAAGAAAATGTAAAAACATAAAGCTTGAAACTTGAAAGAACATAGCACAATTGTAAAAATTGAAAAACACAACACTCACACATTAATAACTAAATCTTCATCTTTCGAAGGACACCCACCTTAGCAGACGTTCCTTGTGATGGCCCTTTGCTGCGACTCCAAACTCTGACTGCTGTTCACTGGTAACTGATCCGAAATTTATTTTATACATATCTGTGATTAAGGTGTGTGTGTGTGTATGTGAAAGAGAGTCAATTATAATGCTCTGACAAACAAATGACAGCATGACCAGGGCTCTTTTGAAATTCATATTTTATTATCCTTTTCTATGGTAAATTACATCAGGTAAATGTATTTTTCCTCATATTGCAAGAGAAGTCAGATCGTAGGTGAGCAGCACCATTATTTGAATATCATACCGATCATCCCTGTTCATCATCTGTGCTGCATGATCTGTGCCGAGATTGTACAACGAAAACACAAACAACACAACGTAAACTATGAATTTATTCCTTTGCTCAAACACAGTAATGTCAAACATCATGATACTACAATGTAATTAAACCACCTTTTCTAAACACTAATTTGCAAACTTTGCAATCATTAACTATGGTTCATTTAATCAGTCCATTAAAATGAACATTTGCCAGGACTCAAATGACTCATGAACAAAGATGTGTATTCAAATCAAATCCTGTCATTTAGCCCAGCACACCTGTCTGTGAGTGAATGGCTGTTTTCATCACATCTGACCCCAGAACAATATTTCATACCAGATTATTTCACAAGAACAGATCTGTGTGTACATATATATATATATATGTATATGTGTGTGTGTGCGTGTACATATATATATATATATATATGTATATATATATATATATATATATATATATATATATATATATATATGTATACATGTATATACATATATATATATATATATACACCGATCAGCCACAACATTAAAACCACTGACAGGTGATGTGAATAACATTGATCATCTCATCACAACGCGATGTTCTGCTGGGAAACCTTGGGTGATGGCATTCACGTGAATGCTACTTGACAAGCACCACCCATCCAAACACTGTTGTGGACCAAGTACACCCCCTCATCACAACAACACTTCCCGATGGCAGTGGCCCCCCAGCAGGACAATGTGCCCTGACACACTGCAAACACTGCTCAGGAACAGCTCGAGGAACACAATAAAGGGCCCAAGGTGTTGACCAGGCCTCCAAATTCCGCAGATCCCATCTGATCGAGCATCTGTAAGAAGTGCTGGAGCAGGTCTGATCCATGGAGGCCCCACCCCCCAACATACAGGACCCAGAGGATCCACTATAAAACGCCCTGGTGCCAGACACCACAGGGCACCCTCAGAAGCCTTAAGTCCATGTCTTGACAGGTCAGAGCTGTTTTGGCTGCACAAGGGGAACTTTCACAATATTAGGCAGGTGGTCATAATGTTATGCCTGATCGGTGTATATATAAATATATTGTAGGAGCCTAAATGCAGTTTTCTTGTTGATAGAATAATTTAAGTTCATTAGAAGGAATAAGGATTAGAATATTTACATTATTTACAGTTTTATACATATGGTTTGTTTATAGTCACAATAAGTACGAGTTTGGGTAATTTCAATATTTGTGGACAGCTGAAATTGTCCTTTATCCAGTTTATTTGTGGTACTTTATAGTGGACGGATGTATTTTGTTTTGGGCAGACTGCACCTTTAATGGGTCACTCTCGCGAGTGTTTGGCAGGTAATGTGAATTTTGTGGTCAGTCAGGACAAGCAGGGAGTGGAGCCATATAGTTTTTGATCGCTCTCTCTCAAGTACATTCTCTCATTACGTGTATAGGACGCGATTTGTTTTTAATTTTGTGACAATTTAGTTTTTGTATTTTTCCTGCATTTTTCTGAAGTAAACATTTCAAGTTTACCTACAAGTCTCAGTGGATTCTTTGGATGTGGACACGAGGGAGATTGATAAGAGCGTGAGACTTAGACTTCACCTACATATATATATATATATATATATATATATATATATATATATATATATATATATATATATATATATATATATATATATATATATGTGTGTATACATAATATAAAAAGAATGTACTGCAAAATTTACTGATTAGTGTATGCATAAATTCATAATCGTAAACATCTTAAACTCTCCTAAATACTCAAATGAATTTGCAAACTTTAAAAACTGTCTGAAAAACTAGTGATTAACAGTTGAATTTACATTGGTGCAACAATATAGCAATCTTTTACTATGGACTCCAATCAGTCACAAACAAAGAGATGTTTATTTGGCTAAACACTTAACCTCATAGTGTGAACTAAATTGTAACATTTTTCAATTCCTCAATTTCTAAGAGAAAAAATGAAAGTAAGCCTCTCCTTTTCTGTAGTATGACATTAGATGTCTTGGTGTCTTTCAGGTGTCGTAATACAGGAAAAAGAAAAGGTAAAGGTGAACTCAAGTCTGCCATATCTGTCATTTTTTCTTTATCAGAAGACCTTGTTGTTATCTTTCTGACTTAACTCTAACTCCACACTAGCTAGAGGTGTCTGAGTGTTGTGTAAAACTGGGTTACTGTCAGACTGAATAATGACAATACATTGCTCATGGTATTACCATTCAGTCTGATTGTCAGGCTACATAATGTGGTGTTCTGGCACTGACCAAAGGATTGGTTAGTTCTGCCTTTAAGGTGATTTGGGTGTAAGATTAATGTCTTTAGATGTTGATGTGGTCATATTTCCTCCTGGAACCTTAGAACCAGAAGCGATTAGTGAGAGGGTTTTGAAGTTGGTCTCAGGTTTTTTTCTGAACAACTAAATGGTAATTGTCCTGCTCTGTGTAGGAACAGCAGAGGTAACACCAAACTGCTGGGCAGACCGAACCACATTCCAGATATCACCACCAAACACTGAACACTATAGCTCAGCAGTGGCGAATCACCTAGAACAAGACAAACAAGGTATCCAACAAACCACAACAACAGCACTCCCATTATGGCCATGATAGAGTGGAAAGCCCTCTGCTTTGATTGATCAACCTGCTCCCTGTCCCCACCCACTTTGCCTGGTCCTCGGCGAATCAGAACCCAGAGAACAGAAAGGCTGAGGAAAGAGACGACAATGAAGGGGAACACCAAAAGACAGCAAACTGGGATAACAGGTAGATAAGGGAAGTAAAAAGCTGTTATACCCATTGATCCAAAGGACAACAGCCAAACACACCCAGTGCTGATGTTTCTGATCCTGACCCCGCCTGCCCTTTTCAACCCCAGGTAGGTGATAGGGTGAACTATGGCAGTACCGCTCCACACAGGTCACGATGTGAAATAATACCTCTCCAAAGAAAGTGATGGAAAAAAAAACAGAAACCCACTTTCCTTATGTCTTGGAAATCAGTGGAGTGGCCATAGAAGTAGATGGGAAAACCGATGAGAGAGGGACAATAAAGAAGAAATGAGGATGTGTAGAGAGAGTTAATAAAAGTCTATTTTTAAACAAAGGCTCCCTTTCTTTACATTTAGAAATATCATGGTGGTAAGACCTAGCAAGGGTTCATTATTCCCAGCTCACATGCGTTGGTGCAATATACAACAAAATATATCATGTTATTCAGCTGATTAACGGTAACCAAAAGTAACAAAGGCAAGGAAAAAGAAGACTGAAAGCTAGAAATAAACAGTTTATCAGGCAACAAGAACATACACAATATGTTTTCGTGATAGACACTTGAGAGGAACAATATGCTTGTTTACAAGAAAACTCAAACAAGTCATTCTGTGTCATGATAACAGTTACTACAAATGCATCATTAGAAGAGCAAATCCTGGACAGAAATTATTGGAAACACCATTTCACACCCAAAAGGAGCATAATTATATTGTTCTGGAAACAAAAAAGGGATGAATTTTTTGGCCACACGGTCAAGTCTTTTTTAGAGAATGTACCAAATACATCTGAAATCAATTCTCACACAAAATATGAATATTTATATGACAAACTTACATGAGTAAAAAGTTTGTATGTGTATTGACCATTATAAGTATGAGGGGAGTAAACTGCAACCACATCTTCCACAGTGATGATATGAATTTCCCTTCAAATAATGAATGAAGTAAATTAGGTTTACATTAGCATTTGACAAAAGCAAAGGAAAAGTCAACCTTATTGCCATTTAGTTGTGTTATATAGTGATAACATTAAAAATAAGCCAATATTAGCATTTAAATACGAAATGTTATTATTAATACACCCACCTTCACTGACTGCCTTGAGTGGTCCAAATATGTAATAACTAATACATGCTTGTGTTCTTTGGTGTGTAGGTGTGTGTGAAAAACAGATGAGAGGACTGTGGTATGTTTTGCATGTTGCACATATAAACAGATGAAGTTTTTATGATACTTTTTACAGTAAATTGCCACAGGCAAATGACCTGTTTTGTAGTTCCACAAGGAGGTCAAAGCTCAGAGTCAGCTGCAGACTGCTGGTTGTAGCTTGACACTTAGCATACAGACATGTTTTTAGCATCAATCTTGTCATCTAATTTTCAGCCGGAAAATGAATGTAGATTTCCTCAACTATCTACACCTTTATGGTTTTTAGCAGTGTTTGTTTACATTTTGGCAATTCTGTTGAAATCACCTGTACTTTGGACAAAAAAGTTCAATGATTAGAAAAAAAGATCAAAAGTGAAAGAGCACTGTTACAACCCTACAACATGTTTGCAACACATTTCCAAATATAAACATGGTTATCATGACTGCCACATGAATCTTGACATAAAGCTTTTGGTGGCATTGTTGTCTGTCAACTTGAGATGCTTCAAAAAGCGACCCTACTTCATTACCTTTCAAACACCGAATCAGTGCCAATGGTGTTGACATTAAGGAAGAATATGCCATTAAGAAAATTTGCCTGTTACAAGTTATAGTCCAGAGTCACACAAAATAAGTAGCTGGATTTGCAATATGCAAAAACTCTGCTGTCCTGCGCATGTCATTCTGCAACATTATACAACATACTAACACATTAGGACCAGACTACAGTGAACAGCTGTCACTGATTTTATTTTGGAGACTCAGATGATGAGAAACAACTGCTGACAAGGTGGGTGTGATTTAATACCTTTTCAAATAACTTTATGCCCATAAATATCCAAAATACCGATGGGAACATTCATGTCTCTCCATGATTATGACCATTTACATATTTTTGAACAAACAACATTAATTTGGTTTAATTGGTGTTATCGCTCAAATAACATTTTCAGTCGACGTACAATAACATTAATCTAAAACAGTGGTGCTAAACCTTTTTTGGGACAGCAACCCCCTATCCATCATTTTCCCCCTGATTATTAAGCTGATCCCCAGCAAGTAAAAAAAACAAACATGTTAACCAGCAAGCTTGTCTGACCAGTGTGACGCGATTGCTTTCTTGCAGGGAGAGTCTTTTCTTCTCTAAATACCTTTGATTCTATGTAGTTAGGATGGCATAACGTAGAAAATAATTGTTATGCTGTATGTTCGACAACAACTAAAGTTATTGGCTTAAACATTGATTTAAACTTGCATGTTTTAGAAATTCCCCACAGTTTTTTTCCCCAAGATTTAATTGATGTTGCAGACCAGATTATTTTGCAAAGTAGCTGCAAGTTTCAACTTGTCTGGTCATGAATCTAGTAAGAGGGATGGTAAGGGGTGTAAACGCCCCTCAAGAACACCTCACTGTCCCCCGAGCAAAAATGTTGCTTCCAGCGCTCCCCTCTGTTCTCTACCGTTGCATTTATCTGGCATTAGGTTAATAATAATTTGGGATGACCATCCAATATATTATACGAGTATTAACACAGTAGGAATGTATCCGATGTAGACGGTCAGAGGAAAAGCTAGAGTGATCTGATAGCAAGGTTTGTATGCATTTTTTGAACATTTGAAAGGACATATTCAGGAGCGTGTTAATTTGCTATTTAACAAATGATCACATTTTTTCCTGTGACTTGTATTGACGCTGTTTTTCTTCTCTCACCTTCTTCTGCCTGTCTAATTATCCATACAAAGAGACATGTCAATCAATTCCTCCTTCAACTCCCTTCATTCTACACTTGAATGCTTCAATTCAAGCATTACCATCTTTACAGCCTTCTTCATCAGCTGCATCCTCCTCCTGCCTCTCTTCATCCTCGTCCTCTATGCAGGCTACCAAAAATGGAGGAAACAGCGCTCTGTTGCCACAGCACTGATTACTAGTCACTCTGACATCTGCACCTATAACATGGTTGTCCTGGAGCTGATCGGTTTCTTGGGGTTTTCCTTCTTCTATTATGGCATGTGCACTAACCAACACACTGTAGTGATAGTAGGGCTGTACATCTACTCCATTGTTCCACCCGGACGGACTCTATTTCACCTTGTGACCTGTGTCGAGCGCTACCTGGCTGTTGTTCACCCTATCACCTACCTGGAGCTGAGACAGTCGGGTGGAGTCAGAAATATCAGCATTGTGTGTGTTTGGCTGTTTAGTTTTGTATTACTGGGTATAACAATTTTCATTAACATCAGTTTTTATTTCATCATCATCTGTAGTTTCTTGTTTGTGGCCCTCTCCTCAACTGTCGTCTCTTTCTGCAGCATTTCTGTTCTCTGTGTTTTGATTCGTCCAGGGCCAGGGGAAGTGGGCGGGAACAGGGAGAGAGTTGACCAATCAAAGCAGAGAGCTTTCCACACCATCATATCAATCATGGGAGCTTTGTTGTTGAAGCTCTTCAGCGACCTGGTTGCCATTGTAATAGAAATGTTGTCGGTGTTCAGCTACAGAGAGAGTTGTTTAGTGTGGCTGTCTGCAGAGTGGTTCGCTCTGCCCAGCAGTCTGGTGTTACCACTGCTGTTTCTTCACCGGGCAGAAAAACTGCCAGGTTGTAAACACAACACTGAATCAGGTTGAGAGTTAAACTAAAGTGCCTGTAAAAAAATCATCAAGCACTAATTTTAAAAACGATCACCTTTTTTGTCTGGCACCCTGTCCTACAACATTTAACTAATAAAAAAAGACTCTAAAAAGAAATTATTTAAAATCGAAAAACTGGAATAACAGGCTTGGAAACATGATCTTCATATTTCATTGTGAATGGCAGCTGACTGCTCTTCTTAAGCCCATCCACAGGTTTATAGATTTTTTAAATATAAAAATGTTGTCAGGGTGGTTGCTGGTGTGTTACAAAGTATGTAAATGGACCTCTTCTAGAATATTGCCAAGTTGTTACTAGAGTTTTATAGATGGTTGTGTAAGGTGTTAAGCACCAGTGTCTTGTCAAGTGTTCCACTGTATATTGTTGTTATATTTATAGATAGTTAAGTTATATTGTATATGTTACTGTGTTGTTGCCAGGTTGGTTTTACATTCCACATTCTGCATTTGACAGAGGTTTTTAGTGCACACAATGGCAGAGTTATGAAACCAACAGGAAGGAACTACAATACAACTTCATCACATACGACCTGTTATGTTACATTTTCTTCAATAAATAATTATGAGAAAACACTTTTACGAACTGAATTGAATTGTTTTATTCATGATCAACGTCTTGCTACACTTTGAGAATTAATAAGGACTATGGCTACACTTTATTTGAAGGGGTGTGGATGAGGCTGAAGATATACTTGCTTGTAACAGTGTGTTTAGGTATGCATGAGGGCTGGCTCACGTGTCCTGTGTGTGAAAGGGTCAGGAGTCAGGAAGCATGTCAGTGGCAGCAGCGACAACAATGGGACAACAAACTAACGTGTGCCATCTAGTGGTATTTGAACCACTACATTCAAGACACACCCGGTTGTACACAAACATGTGGTTCAACAGCAACTATGTCTCCGGCCTCAGACTGACATGACACCTGTACATGGGTACATGATATTTATATGTATATATATTCATTACTGGTATTTATTGGTATCTGGTCCACAAATATACTCTATGGTACTGTTGGATTGAGTGTTGTTTGTGGTGCTCATAAATCAGAGTGATGAACAGCTGCAGGACTGTGGGGTTTTTTTGCATGTAGAAAAACAAAGGGTTTCGTCACTGCATGTTGAACATCACAGCAGCCAAATTTTCATTTTACATGATTCCTTTGCAGGGCACAGGGTCATCTGCTAAAGAGCAGCACTCATAGTTGGTTGGATGCTGGGAATCGGAGCCAAATGTCACTCTTGCCCATTCAATCAATAGTTGAGAAAATGTGTTCAGTCGATGGAAAAATAACACAGAATATCGCAGTACCTTTTCTAACTTTTCTAACTCTCCAAAGTCACCAAACTGCCTACTACCTCTTCTCATCAGGCTCAGGCACAAACACACAGCAGAGTACACCATTATCTGTATCTGTTCTCATAATCAGTGGCACTAACTGGAAAGTGTTGATTTAAGCCAGAAATTGATATGGATTGATCAGAAGTTGCTAAATGTTTTACTTATTAGAAAACGATTTACAGAACAGACTCATCATTTATATTCAGACTGATGTTTTTTGAACACAAGTTTGATAAACTTCAGTCATTGTCTTGGTGTCTTGCTTCTACTGTTATGGAGCCTACACTGTTAAACTAATTGAACTACATGGTCTCACCTGGACAGACTCTGTTTCACCTCCTCACCTGTGTGGAGCGCTACCTGGCTGTTGTTCACCACCTCACCTACCTGGGGCCGAGACAGTCGGGCAGAGTCAGGATCAGAAATGTTAGCATTAGGTTTGTTTGGCTGGATCAGCAGGTCTATCACAGATCAGTGTTGATTTTTTTATAATGTTTAACTTTTTGTTCTCAACTGTTGTCTCTGTCTGTAGCCTTTCTGTCCTCTGCATTCTGATTCATCCATTCGTTGAGCGGAAGCTAAAGATGACACTTTGTAGAAACTTGATAAAACGCATGGGTATTGTAGTATTTAGACCCATTCACTGCACCAAACTGACTAAACTGAAAAAATGATTTATCTCAAAGGACAGAAGGGTGTTTTGTGGATACTTGTGTTTCTATGTTGAGTAACATAAAGATTAAATAAAATTGAAATTGAATGCTGGTTCCATTAATTGTGTCATGTGTCTTATGAAAAAGTGTGCAGAGGTGACTTTGAGTCTATGTGCTAAGCTACGCTAAACGTTGATAAGTCAGCAAATGAGCAAAAAACCCAAATTGTCAACGCTGTAAAATTCAAATGAAAATCAATGATAATTAAACTGTGACAAATATAACATGCTGATGTTTAGCAGGTAATATTCACTTTGACAGTGACAGTGTAGAGTCAGGAGAGTCACAATGACGGTATTAAATTTATCAAAAACCTTCGACAGGCTGGTTGTGCTAAATTAAAGAGTTAAAAGATCACCAAAGTCATTGAGACTCATTATCTGGGAACTTGACTTAATAGAAGATGAGACTCATCGATTTTTTCATTATTTTAGCAAAACAAAATGTTACATGTTCTAGTAGGCTTTTTAAAAAATCTGGTTCCCTTTTGTTTTATCAGCTATAATCTCTAACTGCTTGAGATGATATGAGATTTCTGGAAGTTTTTATTTAATTCAGCAGAAAGTGTTTATGCTCTGATTGGTTGAAAAGTGGAAAAAGTGGCACAAAATATGCAACAAATTTCACAAAAGCAAAGTCCTACTCTTATCTGTATCTCTCTTACACACAAACACCTTAAAGAACACACACATACAAACTCATAGCACACATGTATTAATATATCTATACTGGACCAGAGAGCAACCACATGCTGAGAGTGGCATTGCAAATGTATAATTGCACAAATGTATAGTGTATAGGTACATATTAAATATTAATAATTGGCCATATTTTTATGTATTGTGAACTTTAAAAAGAATGTCCCAAATTAACAATTTGACTGGCAGCATGGCAGAAATAAAAACTATACGTTTTAAAAAGTAACATACCCTAGCAGCACAAAGTGTTGATAAGTGTTACTAGTGAATATACAGCTTAAACAGGCAAAACCAATAAATAAGTTTTTAAAAGAAAACAAAAATCATAACAGTTAAATAGGCTCCCACTCTCTCAGGTTCATTAACATCCAGGTCTAATCTTCTTTTTCTGAACTGCACTTGAAATAATGATAAATAATAATAAACATTGTTAATATAGCACACAAAAATGTTGGAAAGTGCTTTCCATGAAAAAATAAAATAAAATGATACAGCATGACAATTAAAAAATTCAAAGTACAGAGAATTAAAGAAAAAGATTTTGAAAACATGCTGTAAAATATACAAATAATCCACATAGATTAGATAAAATAAACTTAAAGTTTAAGACTTACTATTTAATTTTACGCTACACTTAAATGGAACATAGATCTCAGTGTCATCTGCATAACAAAGGTATATAATGTTGTGTTGATGGTTAATGTGACCGAGAGGGGGACCTCATATACATAAATAAACAGCAAGCCAAATATAATATGCAACAACCAAAATATGAATTGCACCTCAAATTTGTATATACAGCAACCCATACATGACCTCAAATAAAAATATAAAGCACTTAGTATTTTAAATGTGTTTGTTGTTTGTTTCTGTGTATCTGTTTGGTAAATTGTGAGAAAAAGAGAAGAAATTTTAAGCTTGTTTATTTTCCTGCAGTGACAGCGCCCCCTATATTGATGTATTCTAGCTCCAGTCTTTGGTGCCAACTGATCATGTCAGTACTGCAGTTTGAATGGGGAAATATCCATGTGGGTGGGCACTACAAATAGTTTGTGATATTACCTGAATGTGAATGTGATGTTCTACCTTTCGTCTCTGCTGTCTAAAAATCCTCCACATTTTCTTGCTGTTAGAGAAATGTTTGAGCCAGCCACAACCCCTCAACTCATTCATTTGCTTGCTTACATGGATTCTTTATATGGAGTGAACAACATGATGTGCTTTTAAAAAGTTGAAGTTTTTAGTTATTTACATTATTAAAAATGTAAGCGGGATTTGTGAATGAGGTTTTCAAATATATCATGAGCCCTGTTTCATTTCGGCTCACGATATACTTGATTCCTTATCCTGATCTAGTGTTGGGCCTACAACATGCCAGTTTTCCTGTCTTCTGTAGAAACAGCAGAGGGATGACCAGGCTACTTGGTATAGTCAGAAAGATTCCAGAATCGATCCACACACACAAATCTTCATGACTAATCGACTCCAAAAAGATAAACCCAAAACTAACCATAATCCCAACAAACCTCAACAGCAGCACCCCCAATATAGCACAGATGATGTGGAAAGCTCTCTGCTTTGATTGGTCAACCCGCTCTTTGTTCCCGCCCACCTCCCCCGGCCCTGACCTAGTTAAAACACACAGAACAGAAAGGCAGCTGAAAATTATAACAATTATTGAGACACCACATATGCAGAGCAGTGGAATCGCAGCAAAATTTGGCATGTACAGTTTTGTTATGCCCATCCATGCAAAACACACCAACCAAACACACAAGATGCTGATATTTCTGATCCTGACCCCGCCTGTTTCTCTCAGGTGCATGTATGCGATGGGGTGAACAACAGCCAGGTAGCGATCGACACAGGTCAGGAGGTGAAACAGAGTCTGTCCAGGGAAAGTAACGCAGGATATGAACACTCCAAACATTAACAACATCACACTATTAGTGTAGATGCCCAAACAATAGATGAATGATCCCACAACACCCAAAATCTCTAAAGTGACGATGTGGTAGGTGAAGATGTCAGAGTGGCTCGTTGATTGGCCTGCAGGCCCAGAGCTCTGATTCCTCCATCGCTGGAAACCCATGAAGAGGATGAGGATGTAGAGGGGGAGGAGGAGGAGGACATTGATGAAGGTGTACGTGCTGAAGAGGACAGTGCTGGCTATGTTTTTCAGGCATCCCTCATAGAAAGAAGAGATGAAGGAGTTGGAGTAGTGGATGGGAGGGGGGACAAGGGTAACATTGAGGGAGGATGAGGAGTTGACGGTCATGGCCTGTGGAAGAGAACAAAGAGAGTAAAGGGAGACAAAATATAGAACAACTTAATGTCCTTCAGAAAGTTGCACTGCAAGTTATCACTCTCCCGTCTCCTCATCTGCTCCCTATCTTTCTTCGTTTGCCATAGCAAAACGTTTAACAGCACCTAACTTTTTATTTCTGTTACATTACAGTGCTGCTAAGATGATAAATTGGTAAGATATGTATACACATATATATATATGTTCCAATTGGCACGGTATCAGTATTGGTAGTGAAGCATTTTAATGACTATAAATGTTAAACCAGTTCTGATCTTATGCTGTTGTGAACAATCATTGAACAGAGAGAGGAAGTTAGTTGGTTGCCTTATCAACAGTGGATTTTATCAAAAAAACATCACTTCATGATACATAAAAGGCCACTCGTTGACTATCGAATAATTATTTAGAAAATTTAAAATGATTATGAATCAATTAGAGAACATTAAAAGAGACAAACCTTGTCAGGGTTTCGTCCTTTTCCCCCTGAATTGATGAAGCTGTGTCCCTTTCCTGCGTCTCCACAGACTGCCATACAATGGTTTACCTGTCAGAGAGTTGAAGTGGGTGTGTCTAGAGTATGTGGAAAACAAACATTGGAGGACATTGCATTTACAAAACAATCAATCAAGTCTGATCTGTACCCTCATGGCCGGGGGAATGAACTTTCCATTTGCTGACTCCTGGTATGGACTGTGTCTGGACAGGTTCAACTTGAGTCAACAAATGTAGATAAACAAAAGCTATCATAAAATATAGCAATATATTGGGCATTCTTTAATGAGCATTCAATCATTATTTAACTGTTTTGTGGCTGTTATTTGAAATTGTTATGGTCCATCACATGCTCACACTTAATAGTTGCTGAATCACATTCATCTAATTTCGGAATTAAATCTTACAAGACTGTTTACCAGTGTCGTGAAGCCAGTTGGTCCTCCAAGATGTTTCCTGGCATGAAATTTGGCTTTGTTTGTGTTTATAGACCCAGTGGCTGATGGTCACCATGGGAGAACCCATGGGACCCTGTGGTGAGGATTACTGCCATATGTCAGGAGGAGGGTTTTGGCCTTGGTTGCCATGGAGAATAATGTTAACTCTTTTTTAAGACTATTTTTTGAGACGATTGTTGTTGAGACATCAGACAGTAGTAGCGATTTCGAAAGGGGAATTGTTAAGATTGCAAGGATCTAAATTTGTTTTCTTAAAGAGTAGTTGAAAAAGGCAGATTGTAAATGGGATGGGATCAATGAACTATTTATATTGTAAAATAAACAGACCAAATGTATTAATATCTGTATAAAGTTAGTGGGTATAATATCCTTTGGCCACCATGAAGGTTATAAAATAAAATAAATGTAGAACATATTTTGTATAAACTGCAAAGGTAACACTGAACATGGTCATTATAAAAAAACAAGTAAAACCTTTACAATTGCTTAACGACTGGTAAGCAATTGTTGACCATTTATTGTTGATGTTTATTATAAAGTGTTACCCAGTGAAGAAATAATTATATATTGGAAAAGCCCTTATTTTCTAATTTAAGTACATGATAATATCTCCATAGTTAGCACAACTTGGCTGACTCACCTAAAGTGGGCTTTTGTTTCTCTACTCTCAGTCAATCCAAAAATGACATTACAATATAGGTGACCTGTCTGCTGTGAACACATGTCTTGATAATGATGGTTGATGGTCTTGTGGTGTTTGTGTCTGCACTGGAGGGAAATAGGCAGGTTGTTTGCATGTCAAGCCACTGATTCATTTTAATTTTTCCAAGAGCCAGTGTTTGTTCCAGCAAAATATTCTGACAAATGCTTTGTCATTTTCTTTTTTTAGTTTTAAAACATTTAAGAAGTGTTTATGGTTTTGTGGATAAAATATACAAAATATATTATCCCAAATATAGCCCAAATCTGGTAGAATCAATATCAAACAAATCAACCACAGTCATGAGGTTAACCCTTGGCCCTGCTGGGTAACTTTCCCCTCGTCATCAGGTACATGTAGGTGTGAATGAACTTGAAATGACACGCAATTTGTTTGAATGAATTAGAATAACTGAGTTGCTGGCAAGGGGCCTGCTGAAGCCGAGTGTGCCGAATAGCAGGCAGTCAGACAAGGTTGTTCACTTGACGTTGCTCCGGCAGCTCTGCTCGCCTCCACTGCCTGACGTGGGTGGAAAGCTAGCAGGTGAGTCTGCAGATTTGTTGTCGTTGTAGAGTAAGACAGCTGCTTTGTAGAGAGTTGTTGTTAGTTACTTTTCTATCTACGGTGTAGAACCCAAAATACTTCCACAAACTACTTCTAAGATGCTTTGGTGTGGCGTGATTGTCTGCTCAGGACGACTTTGCTTAGTGTCCTCTGTTTATGTAGAAAACAACATAGCATTACTAGCTGAATTGATAAGTCAAGGCCGTGTAGTAGGTCAAGCTGATAGTGAAGTTTTAGAGCGCCATCTCCTGGATCATAGGGCAAACTTATTAAAATGGTCTGTTGCACTTATAGACTGTAATTTTTTATTTAAAACAGGTCATTACATTCAAATATCAACTTTTCCTCCCACTTTTGAACAAATGTGGGAAAGTGGCAGGGAAAGTTGACACATGTAACCGTGGAAGGACACCCAACCTCGTGGTAGCACAGTAAGCACTGGGGCAGTTCAACAGCTTTATACTACTACTTTATAATATTTGTTGTTAACACTAAAGTTTTAAAATCAAATATGCTTGGTAGGTGAATTTGAAGCCCTGATTCCAATAATGAGATAAAACACACAGCAGCAGCAGATCTACCTGTATGAGCATCCATCAACCTGCTCTTTGCTGCCATCACCTGGACCACACTGATGCAATACCTGAAAATAAGGGCACATCAATATAACAAAATCTATGATACAATACTACTATAGTACTACCACAATAATACAAAAAGGACACATGACTTTATCACACATGAAATAGATTTGTAATATTTATATTATGAAGGTGATCCCCAGTTAAATTAAAGCATATACATATACAAGTACATGTGCATGTTTTATCACAAATAAGACATCTTTCTACACGTATGAAAAAATAACTTAATGTTTAACATCACACGTGAAAAACATTTCATGAATTCACATATACAGTTGTTTTTCACGTGTGAAACAACATTTAACAGAATAAATTAAACTGATTTGAGCGCATGTGATTATCAGATATTAAATAACAATTATTAAACTTAAATGTTAAAACATAACAGCTGAAACCATTTGGACAGGTAAGATGACATGTTAACAACTATGTCACTGGTTGTAACACATGTGTAAACAACTGTTTTACCGGTAATAATGTAATATCACACGAAAAACAACTATTTTATATAAATGTAAAACAATTATTGAACAGGTAATAATACATGTGAACATGTCTGAAACTGATCAGATTTAACAAGACATAAATTAGATTTAAATATGTCCAGCTGTCACTCACCTGTGTCCTCAGGTAGCTCATTGGACAAATTTACAACAATGCAAACTTAGAGAGAGTGCCCTTGAGCCAAAAATTGTACACAGTGTAATGGCAAGTGGAATCACATCCTATACATTGTTACTGTATAGGATGTGACTGTAACTGTTACCTGTGCAGTAAAAATCATACGTGAAAATGCAATCTGGCAACAACACAGAAACATTTTGGAACACCTAACAAGACAAACTTTAACACACGACCAACCACCATGTACAACATAAAAATCAACTAAATCAAGCAAACACCCCATTTATTGTCTCCAGCCCCGAGTGAACGACCTAGGCCCAATCACACCCCTGATTGGGTCTAGGTCAATACACCCCTTGCGCTTACCATTAAGTCCTACCCCTCCATTTTGTGCATTCAATTTCAGGTAGGATGTCCTGATTCTTGGCCCTCCAAATGGAGGTTTTTCAGAGGCACATCTCAAATTGACTGTTATGAGAACTCTCTGACGTCTCAATGTTTCATGGTCCTTTTCTCTATATCAAGCATGAGACAATCACTACTAGTTTGCTGATTTCTCAATAACTAACTAGCTAGCTAGCTAACGTGATATTGTTATTTGTGATTTCTGCATTACAGTCCCGCACTAGATGTATTTCATTGTCGTTCCCCCTCTTTGATGGTATATACTGCCTGACATTTAGTCCAGCAGTGAAGTTGCTGCGTTTGGTACCAGGGATTATGGGCACGACTTCTCGCTAATCCTTACGCATCTTGATAATACCAGGATGTGAAACACCACCACATTTTTGGTATTGATCTAAAATGTAACCATAGCGTTTATGTCAAAAACTGTCTCGTACCAATTGTTTCTTCGGATTTGTAATCTTGTTTACTTATTTTTTCATCATAGTTTCTGATTTTACTTAATATCGTATCATTGTCATATAGGTACTGAAAATCAAAATTGTACAGGAATTAGTATCAAAAAGTTGCACTAACTGTGTGTAATTAGCACAACAATTTTGAGATATTACGTTAATTTTAATGATGATTTTCTGGAGGAACTTTAGTCCAACCCTCACCCTGACTCAATGTTGTGTTTACAGCCTGGTAGTTTTCCTGCTCGGTGTAGAAACAGCAGAGGCAACACCAGACTGCTGGGCAGATTGAACCAGAGTACAGACCACATCATTAAACACTTGTCAGTGAAGCTAAACAGTGATGAAGTATATAGTGCAGTGGAAACCAGGTTGCTCAAGAACCTCAACAACAGAGCTCCCATGATTACCACGATTGTATAGAAAGCCCTCTGCTTTGATTTGTCAACCTGCACCCTGTTCCCGCCCACTTCCCCTGGCCCTGGACGAATCAGAACGCAGAGAACAGAAAGGCTGCAGAAAGAGGCGACAGTTGAGAAGAAGACCAAGGACACAATGTTAAAATAATTATTCATGAATAGACCCTGTAATCCAAAGCTAAACAGCCAAACACACCCAATGATGATATTTCTGATCCTGACTCCACCCGACTGTCTCAGCCCCAGGTAGGAGATGGGGTGAACAACAGCCAGGTAGCGCTCGACACAGGTGAGGAGGTGAAATAGAGTCTGCCCAATTGAGATGGTGAGGTAGATGTACATCCCTACTATCAGTGCAATTTGTTCATTAGTGTAGATACCATAAAAGAAGATGCAGAGCCCCAAGAAACCGATCAGCTCCAAGCCCATCATGTTAAACGTGAAGATGTCAGAGTGGCTCATCATTGCTGCCATGGCCACAGAATGCTGTGTCCTCCATCGTTGATAGCCCACATAGAGGACGAGGATGAAGAGCGGGAGGAAGAGAATGGAGCTGATGAAGAGGGCTGTAAAGACGGAAATGCTCCTTCTGGAGTTGTTGCATACATCAAGTGTAGTATGGAGAGAGGAGTTGGAGGAGGAATTGACTGACATGTCTGTATGGATGACTGGATGGACAGATGATGAAGAAGAAGACTGAGAAAGGGCGAAGAACAGCATCAATACAAGTTAAAAGAAAAATATATGAAAAAATGTGTTAAACGTCAGCTTGCAAATTTGAGCTTGAATGTGTCCCTTTACATGATCAACAAATGCATTCAACATAGACCCACACACATTTAACAGTCATATGAGAGATAATTATTGCAAAGTTTTCCATATTCGTAACCAGACAGTCCAAAATGGGGCTGGCTGGATGGTGTGCTCCCACAGAATGCAAAGCAAGGATTTGGCTCATTGAGATTAAATATAATGTCAATACAAAGATGTGAATAGTACAGATTTGCGTGTCTTTGCACCATAAGACACAAAGGTTGCAGCGTGAATGAAGCAATTATGCAAAATTTGTGCATTAATGCGCAACAATATTATTAAGGCAATGCCAGATAAATGTACCAACATGACTTGACATTATTCTACGATGTCACACTGTTAAGTTGTGGCTTTAAAAGGCTTTGTATACTTTCAACTGCATTTTTTGGGTTACTGCTTTGGAGAGCCTTCAGCATATTAAGTGAACATCAAATTGTATGTAAAATACTAAAAATGTTATTTTCAATCACCAATTAAATGACACCAAACTGAAGTCATTGTTGTTTGGTCAGGAGAAAGTATTTGGTTATAAAAATGAAGCCGCATGAATTTTCCCACCTTGTTGGTGATCGTCCTTCTGCGACTGCTGTTCACTGGTTCTTGGTCCAAATATACAATAATACTCATCTGTGTATGCAGGTGTGGCTTATTAATGATGTCAGTGTCTCAGATTGACAGATAGAGGCAGGAGGTGTTTTGCATGTTGTATAATAAAGTTATGATGACTGCAGTCTATAAATCACAGAAGGCAAATTTTGTTCAAATGAACATGACAGCAGTGCAGAACAACATCATGATGATAAAAACTTAGTGGTAGTGTACTGTTTCTTTATTCCTAGAGAGTGTAGCAAGATTTTAGATGAAATAAAATTGAGTCCAGCCTGTACCGCTGTAATGATTGTTTATTGCAGAAAAAGGTTAAGAAAAATCAGGTCATGTGGTCTGACAGAGCTGTGATGGAGAGAATAAAAGTTAGGAGTTATAATTAGGTCAATGATTAATAAAGCCTTTGAATTCAAGTTCAAGGCCATTGGTTTTATAACCCCTTCAACTTTCAGTGTAATCACACTCAGCTACTTGGTGTGGAAAATGATGAGCAGGAGGCTTGATTATCTGATTAGGCTGCAGTTTATTATTTGAACAGGAACAGAATATTGACTGGTCAGTTACACAGTTGGTTCAACACATGTTGCTCTCACACAGTATAGTTGGGAATATCTCTCATGGACTGGTGACGTTTCAAAACTGCCAGTGGCATTTATTTAGTACCTCTTAGTGAGAACGCAGTTGAGACAATAAATCTACACAGATACACAATAAATTATGGCAAGGGGAATCATATACTATAGAAAATCTTTTACATGTATAATCTAATGTCGAAAATGCAACCTGGCAACAACACAAACAGCTTTGTGACACCTTGCAAGACAACCCACACTTAATACCTGAGAAACCTTCAGTAACATTGAGTAACCACCTGGCTACTCTGTATGTATCATAATCACAACCACCCTGGACAACATAAAACTGAACCAGAACTAGCAAACACTCGAATAACTGTCTACAGCCTAACCCTACTCATAACCCTAACAGTAATGTAACGCCAGTAATGGTGCATTCAGACCAAATGAGAGGAACAATTTTTATGTGTTTAGATTGAGTGAAAAAATTGTGTTTGTCACGAGGCTTTGCCGAGTGTTGTGTATGGAGTTTACTGATGGGAGGAGGGGTCAGAGATTACTTTTTAACTTTTGGGAGTATCTTCACTCTTGTTTATAAGTCTGACTGCAGCAGTAATACGCAGAGGTGCCCTCCATTGTCTGTTTTTTTACTGTGTTGACTGCTGACTGAAGCCTGAGGGGAAATGTACTTTACTCACACACCCTGCATGTGAGCCGTTGCTTGCTACCTTATAGCTAATGTACAGTACAATGGCTGTTTGGCTGTTCAGGTTGAATTAATACTCGGGCGTGTAACGGGAATAAAACAAATGACCATTGATCAAACTCATGCAAGTAAGGTAATGTGAAAATTTGTGTTTGGTCTGAGCACACCAATAACAACCCTAGCAGTTGCTAGCAACCACCCAACAGTAAACTATAAACCAATGCCCAAAGTCACCATATTGAAACGTTCAAAGACTACCCAATACCCCCTACAGACCACCTTCTAACAGCAAAGCTACCACCTACAATTTTCATGGAACCTAGTGATAATTATGCTCAGGCCATGTGAACTGTTCATGTGGCGTTTTTCTGAATGTGAACATTTTGAAAAGCATTGTATGTCTGCATCTGCCAATGAGCCATCACAGTAAGAGTAGGCATAATAACATGTGAATTACACTACAAGAGAGAGACTTTATGCCTCTACAGTTGGTTGGAAAAAAATGATGAATGTGTATATATCAGAATTACCATTGGCAAAAAGACAAATGAGTTGGTAAATCATCATGTTGTATGTTGACAAAGATCCAATAAATTGCATGCATACTGGTAAGACCTAGCTGCACCGTAGCAACCAATTGGCAGCAACCCAGTGAAAGAAAGAAAACAATACAGTGTTTTGATTTCAAGGTTCTAAGACAAAAAATGGCTGTTTCAAAGGTGTATGATGATTGTGTCAAGGTACAACAGTCGAACCCTCAACCTGATTCAGTGTTGTGTTTACATTCTGGTAGTTTTCCTACCCGGTGAAGAAACAGCAGAGGTAACACCAGACTGCTGGGCAGAGACAACCAGGCGGAAACCAACATCACAACGCAACTTTCACTGGAGCTTAGTATTAATGAAGAATATGTTCCATAGGAAACCAGATTGGTCAAGAACCTCAACGACAGCGCTCCCATAATTACCATGATTGTATAGAATGCCCTCTGCTTTGATTGGTCAACCCGTTCCCTCTGCCCACCCACTCCCCCTGGCCCTGGACGAATCAGAACGCAGAGAACAGACAGACTGCAGAAAGACACGACAACAAAGGAGATGACCAATAAAAGGAAACTACAGATGACGAAGACTTCAGGATTGATCTGGAACAGACACGCTGATCCAAAGCTAAACAGCCAAACACACCCAATGCTGATATTCCTGATCCTGACTCCGCCCGACTGTCTCAGCCCCAGGTAGGTGATGGGGTGAACAACAGCCAGGTAGCGCTCGACACAGGTGAGGAGGTGAAACAGAGTCTGCCCAGGTGAGACGGTGGAGAAGATGTACATACCCACTGCCAGTACAGTTTGTTGTTTAGTGTATATGCCGTAGAAGAAGAAACCAGACCCCAAGATACCGATCAGCTCCAGGACAACCATGTTGTAGGTGAAGATGTCAGAGTGACTTGTCATCACTGCTGTGGCCGCAGAGCGCTGATCCTTCCATCGTTGGTAGCCCACAAAGAGAACGAAGATGAAGAGAGGGAGGAGGACGAGGATGATGCTGATCATGATGGCTGTATAGATGGAAATGTTAATTCTGGAGTTGAAGCAGTCATCAAGCTCAGGATAGAGGGAGGAGTTGGAGGAGGAATTGACTGACATATCTGTCTGTATGGATGGCTGGATGGACAGATAGAGAAGAAGAAGAACGAGAGGGAGAAATATTCAGTGCTTTACTGCCTTGTTGACAAATTTGGCTCATGCAGCTGTTAAAAACAGACAAAAAACATGTAAGCAGATAAAACCTTTACAAAACGATCAGCAAAAACAGTCACATTTATACGTTCAAACATACGTAATGTGATAAATTCCTCAGGTTCTTTGTGCTTGTTGACTGATCGAACAGCCTCAGGATACATGCTTCTTTATTCTGAGGCGAAATGTCCAACAATTACTAGTACGCGGTCACTTTTGTGTCTTACATCTGATACTTGTGGTATACATGGAGGAGACAGAGGGAATGGTTAGGGTTGACGCCATACCACACTTTGGCTCCATCCCATTTCCAGTTTTTACCCCTGCCTCTCATTTTCAAGAGCCCTCTTGTCCCTCAAAACTGAAGATCAAGCGGTAGTGGTTGAAATCTTCCCCTATGAAATGGGACAACCCTTCAAGACACACATATGTCATCAGTAGTCTATGGTTATTTCTGGCACACCGGTATAATGGCAATGCTATTTGCCATTTATCTGATGGCGATAGAAAAGCAATTCATTCCGAACTTCACTTTATCAATCAAGTCATCAAATAAAAAAGATCACCGCTTCATTACCTGGACACTAGCGGTGCTTTATAGGCTAATATAGCAACCTGTGCTCCTACCTTGCCAGTCTGCATTGACTTTAGAGGAGAACAAGTGCAGCAACTTCACTGCTGGACTTTTCAGGAAATTCCAGGTGTCAACATGTTTGATGTACACCTGCAAGCGGCTTGATCAAATCCACCTCAAATTTCATAAGAAAATCATTACGGCCTCGATGACAGTATATGGTGAAGAGTCTGAGTTGTCACTGGACACTGATGAAGTGGCAAGGAATTATTCACCATGCGACAGCATGATATGGCATTATTCTATGAGGTGGCACTGTAATGTTGTGACTTTCAAATGCTTTCTATACTTTTTCCACCCATACATACCTTAGAAAACTACTAATCTCACAAGAGTTGTTATTTGTTAGAGGTATTATGTTTTGATGTTAGTGTAGGTATGCTAAAATGTTTTTAAACAATATCACCAATTAAATTACAACAATTCATTGTCATGGAAATTGGTCAGGAGAACGTATTTGTTCATAATAATGGAGCAGCATGAATTTTCTCACCTTGTCAGCAGTGATTGTTTGAGGTCGTCCTTCTCCGATGTCTCCAAACTCACTAAATGCTGTGCGCTCGTTCCTGGTCCAAACATACAATAATACTCCTAAATGTCTATGCAGCTGTGGGATATTCACGAGGCTAATGTGTCTGAGGGACAGATGGAAGCAGGAGATGTTTTGCATGTTGTATAACAGAGTTGAACAGGGTCACCTGCAGAACAGCATAATGATGTTGAAAAATTACTGCTAGTGTAATCTTTATTAATTCTCAGAGTGTAGCAAGAATATGATCATAAATAAAAAAAAATCCAGACTGTACAGTTGTTTTATTGTGATTATTTATTGAAGAAAATGTAAAATAACAGGTCACATTGATCTAATAGTTTTAAAAACTATTTGAGAACATTTTGCACTACAGAAGACAGCAAACCTGAACATCAACAGGTCAGAGCAGCTATAGCAACTACAGTCAACAACAGCAAGTAGAAGAAGAGGGAGGGAAAATCCTCAGACTACCTTTTAAAATCCCTCAAGTTTGTGAGTTGTTGAGTTAGGAGAAACTTTATCAACGTTGTTTATCATTTGGGCCTTCTTGTAAATTCAGCAAATGATGGAGACATTCAGTTTTAAAAAACAAAGTGACTCCTTTTCCCTGTTAACAGAGACTCCAGTCTGCAGTGGACTTCATACACCTGATAAACCACAGAGTTGTAGAGTAACTTTAGGTTTCATTATCAAAGAAAGTTTTTATATTCTGTGGACATTTCTGTACATATTCTCACACAATTGTTGTTTTTTAAAAACACTGCAGCAGCACACCTGGTCCCTGTGTCCTGTGGACAAACAGACATTAATACACAACATTGGTAAACAGTGCTGTGCCTGGCAACTCATCTTGGTGCGCCCTTTAGCCAATAACTACACAGATACAAAGATATTTCATTAAGGCAAATTATGGCAAGTGGAATGACATTTTATTCACAATCTGTTACAAAGCTTTAGGAGACCTGGTAACTACTCTGAGCAACATAGAAACCATTAATAATATTCTAGTAACATCCTGGCAAACTACAATGTAACACATAGCAACCACTCTGAACACCAAAACAATCAACTAGAACTAGTGAACACCCCAATAACTGACTTACAGCCTTATATGAAGCACCAGCTAACATAGTATATCTTATGCAGAATCTCTTTGCAACAACCTAATTACCACCAATAACACAGAACAGAATTAGATAGTACCACAGTAGCTACTGCCTTTAATTTCTTTGCAACAACCAAGCAGATGCTTAGTACAAACTCAGCAACAATGAACAATGCCCTGTGGCCTATTAACCACATAGTAAAACTGTTACAACAGTCTGCAATGCCCCTGTATTGAGGGTTTTGTACTTTTCACATTTGGACTGATACCAATACCAGTACCTGAAATGTGGTCATGGTACCCAATGGTACCCTTATGGTACTTTATTCTTTCTGTATAACAAAAATGTCATTTCAGTTGTAAAAAAAAAAAAAGTCACATAATGCGACCTGCATTTATTCAAAAGAGAAAGTTTTTCAAAGACCTGGAAGCAGCTGAAGAAAATGTTTTTTACTCTGTGTACTTAACTTAATCTGGATACCTGAACCAAAATAAAGAATCTGATGGAATATCAGCACAGTATTGGACTGTATACAAAAATATAAATTACTGTCTAAAGGCGCATTAATAGCAGACACTACAGGACAGCAATAAGCCATTGCAGTGTCTAGCCTCCCTCATCCAAAGAAGAAACAGGCATTGTCTATTATGTTGTTGTCACTATAGCAATACTTGCATTATGCAATATTTCCCTGTAAATGTTATACAATTCACACACTATTAGTTTTAAAAGGTTTGAGATATACTAAAAAAAAACTTGTGTACTGTTTTGAGTACTAAAAGTACTATAAAGAGTACAAAAAAGCAGGTTGGTCAGGAATTCTATAAGCAGCCAGGAGCTGAGTTTCGACTAATGCTAATAGAAATGCTAATATATGGTGAACCAAGAGACTGAAAAAAGCCCAGTTATCTCTAACAACAACTTCTCCAACTAACTAATCAATTATGTAAAGATGTCAATGAAGATGTTTAGTACACGTACACTGTAGTGTACGTAGCCTTAAGATATACTTGATGTTTGACCAGATGTCTCCTCAGGTCAGAGGATACAGATGATGGTCACATTTGTATTTTACATAACAGAATGTTTCTTTGATTCATTTTGACATAGTGCAGATCTCGCCGTCTCTTTTCACGTACTTGTTTGCTTTGACTCTAAAGATGCGCTCTCAGGTACCACAATTTTGCACCGATTGATCTAACGTGAAGCAATTTGTAGTAATGTCATTTGGTCGGTACCCTTAAAAGTACAGAGATACACAGTGGTACTAGTAACCACTTTGAAACATCCAAAAATTATGAAAATCCCCCCTAGTAACAATGACCCAACCACCTACAATTCCTTGAAAACTAGGATACATAATAGTATCTGCATGTCATCAGTATCGGCTGATTAAGGCTTTAAAATGAAATATCAGCATCCACATGACACACGGACTCTGTTTTGCACATAACACATAATGACCCCTAAACACACCACAGAAAAACAATGTTTTGGCTTTGGTACAGGATGGTGAAGCCTTTCAATGGGCAAGTCAGAGCCCTGAACTGTATGTGATTGAAGATCTATGGATGGGCTTGAGGAGAACAGTCTGGTTACCTTTAAATTTAACACATTTTACAAGCCTGTTCTCCCATTCATTAAAATTTTTATGAATTAGTAGAACTTTTTTTTTTTCACTATTTCAATGTTGTAAAGCGTGAGTTCTGATTTCAGGATGAGAGACAAAACAAGACTATTTCAAAGGGACATGACGATTCACTAGCATCAACCCTCAACCTGATTCAGTGTTGTGTTTACAGCCTGGTAGTTTTCCTGCCCGGTGAAGAAACAGCAGAGGTAACACCAGACTGCTGGGCAGAGACAACCATTTGGAAACCAACTTCACAACGCAACTTTCACTGGAGCTTAACATCAATGAAGAATATTCTCCATAGGAAACCAGTTTGGTCAAGAACCTCAACGACAGCGCTCCCATAATTACCATGATTGTATAGAATGCCCTCTGCTTTGATTGGTCAACCCGTTCCCTCTGCCCACCCACTCCCCCTGGCCCTGGACGAATCAGAACGCAGAGAACAGACAGACTGCAGAAAGACACGACAACAAAGGAGATGACCAATAAAAGGAAACTACAGATGACGAAGACATCAGGATTGATCTGGAACAGACACACTGATCCAAAGCTAAACAGCCAAACACACCCAATGATGATATTCCTGATCCTGACTCCGCCCGACTGTCTCAGCCCCAGGTAGGTGATGGGGTGAACAACAGCCAGGTAGCGCTCGACACAGGTGAGGAGGTGAAACAGACTCTGCCCAGGTGAGACGGTGGAGAGGATGTACATACCCACTGCCAGTACAGTTTGTTGTTTAGTGTATATGCTGTAGAAGAAGAAACCAGACCCCAAGATACCGATCAGCTCCAGGACAACCATGTTGTAGGTGAAGATGTCAGAGTGACTTGTCATCACTGCTGTGGCCGCAGAGCGCTGATCCTTCCATCGTTGGTAGCCCACGAAGAGAACGAAGATGAAGAGAGGGAGGAGGATGAGGATGATGCTGATCATGATGGCTGTATAGATGGAAATGTTAATTCTGGAGTTGAAGCAGCCATCAAGTTCAGGATAGAGGGAGGAGTTGGAGGAGGAATTGACTGACATATCTGTCTGTATGGATGGCTGGATGGACAGATAGAGAAGAAGAAGAACGAGAGGGAGAAATATTCAGTGCTTTACTGCCTTGTTGACAGAATTTGGCTCATGCAGCTGTTAAAAACAGACAAAAAACATGTAAGCAGATAAAACCTTTACAAAAAGATCAGCAAAAACAGTCACATTTATACGTTCAAACATACGTAATGTGATAAATTCCTCAGGTTCTTTGTGCTTGTTGACTGATCGAACAGCCTCAGGATACATGCTTCTTTATTCTGAGGCGAAATGTCCAACAATTACTAGTACGCGGTCACTTTTGTGTCTTACATCTGATACTTGTGGTATACATGGAGGAGACAGAGGGAATGGTTAGGGTTGACGCCATACCACACTTTGGCTCCATCCCATTTCCAGTTTTTACCCCTGCCTCTCATTTTCAAGAGCCCTCTTGTCCCTCAAAACTGAAGATCAAGCGGTAGTGGTTGAAATCTTCCCCTATGAAATGGGACAACCCTTCAAGACACACATACGTCATCAGTAGTCTATGGTTATTTCTGGCACACCGGTATAATGGCAATGCTATTTGCCATTTATCTGATGGCGATAGAAAAGCAATTCATTCCGAACTTCACTTTATCAATCAAGTCATCAAATAAAAAAGATCACCGCTTCATTACCTGGACACTAGTGGTGCTTTATAGGCTAATATAGCAACCTGTGCTCCTACCCTGCCAGTCTGCATTGACTTTAGAGGAGAACAAGTGCAGCAACTTCACTGCTGGACTTTTCAGGAAATGCCAGGTGTCATACCCCAACAGAGGGGACCGGTACATTGAAATACATCAAAATGCAGGACTATCATGTACAAATCAGCAAAACCAATGTAACGTTAGCTAGTTAGCGACCGAGACATCAGAAAACTAGTAGTGATTGTTTTATGCTTGTTATACATGGTCAAATCTGCCCAGAGCATGTTTTTATACTTTGATGTACACCTGCAAGCGGCTCGACCAAATCCACCTCAAATTTCATAAGAAAATCATTACGGCCTCGATGACAGTATATGGTGAAGAGTCTGAGTTGTCACTGGACACTGATGAAGTGGCAAGGAATTATTCACCATGCGACAGCATGATATGGCATTATTCTATGAGGTGGCACTGTAATGTTGTGACTTTCAAATGCTTTCTATACTTTTTCCACCCATACATACCTTAGAAAACTACTAATCTCACAAGAGTTGTTATTTGTTAGAGGTATTATGTTTTGATGTTAGTGTAGGTATGCTAAAATGTTTTTAAACAATATCACCAATTAAATTACAACAATTCATTGTCATGGAAATTGGTCAGGAGAACGTATTTGTTCATAATAATGGAGCAGCATGAATTTTCTCACCTTGTCAGCAGAGATTGTTTGAGGTCGTCCTTCTCCGGTGTCTCCAAACTCACTAAATGCTGTGCGCTCGTTCCTGGTCCAAACATACAATAATACTCCTAAATGTCTATGCAGCTGTGGGATATTCATGAGGCTAATGTGTCCGAGGGACAGATGGAAGCAGGAGATGTTTTGCATGTTGTATAACAGAATTGAACAGGGTCACCTGCAGAACAGCATAATGACGTTGAAAAATTACTGCTAGTGTAATCTTTATTAATTCTCAGAGTGTAGCAAGAATATGATCATAAATTAAAAAAAATCCAGACTGTACAGTTGTTTTATTGTGATTATTTATTGAAGAAAATGTAAAATAACAGGTCACATTGATCTAATAGTTTTAAAAACTATTTGAGAACATTTTGCACTACAGAAGACAGCAAACCTGAACATCAACAGGTCAGAGCAGCTATAGCAACTACAGTCAACAACAGCAAGTAGAAGAAGAGGGAGGGAAAATCCTCAGACTACCTTTTAAAATCCCTCAAGTTTGTGAGTTGTTGAGTTAGGAGAAACTTTATCAACGTTGTTTATCATTTGGGCCTTCTTGTAAATTCAGCAAATGATGGAGACATTCAGTTTTAAAAAACAAAGTGACTCCTTTTCCCTGTTAACAGAGACTCCAGTCTGCAGTGGACTTCATACACCTGATAAACCACAGAGTTGTAGAGTAACTTTAGGTTTCATTATCAAAGAAAGTTTTTATATTCTGTGGACATTTCTGTACATATTCTCACACAATTGTTGTTTTTTAAAAACACTGCAGCAGCACACCTGGTCCCTGTGTCCTGTGGACAAACAGACATTAATACACAACATTGGTAAACAGTGCTGTGCCTGGCAACTCATCTTGGTGCGCCCTTTAGCCAATAACTACACAGATACAAAGATATTACATTAAGGCAAATTATGGCAAGTGGAATGACATTTTATTCACAATCTGTTACAAAGCTTTAGGAGACCTGGTAACTACTCTGAGCAACATAGAAACCATTAATAATATTCTAGTAACAACCTGGCAAACTACAATGTAACACATAGCAACCACTCTGAACACCAAAACAATCAACTAGAACTAGTGAACACCCCAATAACTGACTTACAGCCTTATATGAAGCACCAGCTAACATAGTATATCTTATGCAGAATCTCTTTGCAACAACCTAATTACCACCAATAACACAGAACAGAATTAGATAGTACCACAGTAGCTACTGCCTTTAATTTCTTTGCAACAACCAAGCAGATGCTTAGTACAAACTCAGCAACAATGAACAATGCCCTGTGGCCTATTAACCACATAGTAAAACTGTTACAACAGTCTGCAATGCCCCTGTATGGAGGGTTTAGTACTTTTCACATTTGGACTGATACCAATACCAGTACCTGAAATGTGGTCATGGTACCCAATGGTACCCTTTTGGTACTTTATTCTCTCTGTATAACAAAAATGTCATTTCAGTTGTAAAAAAAAAAAAAGTCACATAATGCGACCTGCATTTCTTCAAAAGAGAAAGTTTTTCAAAGACCTGGAAGCAGCTGAAGAAAATGTTTTTTACTCTGTGTACTTAACTTAATCTGGATACCTGAACCAAAATAAAGAATCTGATGGAATATCAGCACAGTATTGGACTGTATACAAAAATATAAATTACTGTCTAAAGGAGCATTAATAGCAGACACTACAGGACAGCAATAAGCCATTGCAGTGTCTAGCCTCCTTAATCCAAAGAAGAAACAGGCATTGTCTGTTATGTTGTTGTCACTATAGCAATACTTGCATTATGCAATATTTCCCTGTAAATGTTATACAATTCACACACTATTAGTTTTAAAAGGTTTGAGATATACTAAAAAAAAACTTGTGTACTGTTTTGAGTACTAAAAGTACTATAAAGAGTACAAAAAAGCAGGTTGGTCAGGAATTCTATAAGCAGCCAGGGGCTGAGTTTTGACTAATGCTAATAGAAATGCTAATATATGGTGAACCAAGAGACTGAAAAAAGCCCAGTTACCTCTAACAACAACTTCTCCAACTAACTAATCAATTATGTAAAGATGTCAATGAAGATGTTTTGTACACGTACACTGTAGTGTACGTAGCTTTAAGATATACTTGAGGTTTGACCAGATGTCTCCTCAGGTCAGAGGATACAGATGATGGTCAGATTTGTATTTTACATAACAGAATGTTTCTTTGATTCATTTTGACTTTGTGCAGATCTCGCCGTCTCTTTTCACGTACTTGTTTGCTATGACTCTAAAGATGCGCTCTCAGGTACCACAATTTTGCACCGATTGATCTAACGTGAAGCAATTTGTAGTAATGTCATTTGGTCGGTACCCTTAAAAGTACAGAGATACACAGTGGTACTAGTAACCACTTTGAAACATCCAAAAATTATGAAAATCCCCCCTAGTAACAATGACCCAACCACCTACAATTCCTTGAAAACTAGGATACACAATAGTATCTGCACGTCATCAGTATCGGCTGATTAAGGCTTTAAAATGAAATATCAGCATCCACATGACACACTGACTCTGTTTTGCACATAACACATAATGACCCCTAAACACACCACAGAAAAACAATGTTTTGGCTTTGGGACAGGATGGTGAAGCCTTTCAGTGGGCAAGTCAGAGCCCTGAACTGTATGTGATTGAAGATCTATGGATGGGCTTGAGGAGAGCAGTCTGGTTACCTTTAAATTTAACACATTTTACAAGCCTGTTCTCCCATTCATTAAAATTTTTATGAATTAGTAGAACTTTTTTTTTCCACTATTTCAATGTTGTAAGGCGTGAGTTCTGATTTCAGGATTAGAGACAAAACAAGACCATTTCAAAGGGACATGACGATTCACTAGCATCAACCCTCAACCTGATTCAGTGCTGTGTTTACAGCCTGGTAGTTTTCCTGCTCGGTGTAGAAACAGCAGAGGTAACACCAGACTGCTGGGCAGATTGAACCAGAGTGCAGACGACCCCACTAAACACTTATCACTGGTGCTTAAGCCTGCTGAAAAGTATGATGCACTGGAAACCAGGATACTCAAGACCTTCAACAACAGAGCTCCCATGATTACCACGATTGTATAGAAAGCCCTCTGCTTTGATTTGTCAACCCTGTGCTCACCCACTTCCCCTGGCCCTGGACGAATCAGAATGCAGAGAACAGAAATGCTGAAGTAAAAAGCACCACCAAAGGAGAAGAACAGGAACAAGAAACTATAGATGATGTTAAAATATACATTGGTCATAGATATACTCAGTGATGCAAAGCAAAGCAGCCAAACACACCCACTGCTAATGTATCTGATCCTAATTCTGCCCGACTGTCTCAGCCCGAGGTAGGTGATGGGGTGAACAACAGCCACATAGCGTTCCACACAGGTGAGGAGGTGAAACAGAGCCTGTCCAGGTGAGACAAGACCATAGAGATACAGCCCCACTGTCACGACAGTTTGTTGATTGGCGTGGGCACCACAGCAGTAGATGACAGATGCCAAGACACAGATCAGCTCCAGGAAAGCCATGTTATAGGTGAAGATGTCAGAGTCGGTCGTCCTCGCTGCTGTGGCAACAGAGCCCTGTTTCCTCCATCGTTGATAGCCCACGGAGAGGACGAGGATGTAGAGAGGGGCGAGAAGGATGTAGCTGATGAAGATGGCTGTAAAGATTGCCATGACCGTTTTGTTTTGGGAACAATCATCAAGAGGAGGATGATGGGAGGAGTTGGAGGAGGAATTGACTGACATGTCTGTATGGATGTCTGGATGGACAGATAGAGAAGAAGACAGAGAGAGAAGTTACAATCAAGTTAAAGGACAAATATGTGAGAGTCCATTAAAGAGCATCTTAACGCACTATTTAATTTGAACATGTCCATTCATTTTAAGAATATGCACTGAAACCTAGAGCCCTTCCACACCCTCAAAACCTCTGACATTCCCAACTCTCACAGCTCTGTCAAAAGCTGGAAAAAAGTTATTCATAAGATTTTGCCTTGGATGTGCTGTAACTCGTTAAAGCTTGATACAGCAGACTTTTTAGGTACAGGGACATTGGTGGCTGTCTTGAAGCAGGTGGGAAATGTCTCCTGTGAGAGTGAGCTGTTTAAAATGTCATGACATTGACCCGCAAGTACACAGCCAGGGAAGCTGATCATATTCACTCTCAGCAGGATTGTGCTTACATCTGTCGTGGTTACTGACAGTGGCCGGTCCTCTGGAGGCAGAGTGGACTTGTTGTGTTTAGCTCATCTGCCAACGTGGCCTCACACATAATGGGGATGCTTCTGATTTTTGTAGCCTTTGATTTGGATTCTGGATTGCCTTCCACATAATAAATATATTTTTAAAGGTTTATCAAGCAATACCCCAAATTAAATTGTACTAAATTAAACTTGTCTTTTGGTCAGAAGAAAGTATTTGGTAATAATAATGGAGAAACGTTAATTTTCCCACCTTGTCAGCAGTGTCAGTTGGTGATTGTCCTTCTTCTGCGTCTCCAAACCCACTGACTGCTGTTCACTCGGTCCTAGTCCAAACATACAGTAACACTGACGTGTATGCAGGTGTGGGTCATTAATGATCGTAATATGTTCGAGTGACAGATGAAAGCAGGAGATGTTTTGCATGTTGTAAAACAGAGTTGTGACTATAAATCACAGAATGCAAATCTTGTCTTCTCATTATTTTTCCAGCAAACAGGGTCACCTGTAGAACACACCTCAGAATATGAGGCTAGCAATACATCAGCTGTCTAACAGCTAGGGCACCTTTACATCAAAATTATGTGTTATTATAATTCAGTATGATAATTATAATTTGGAGGTATAATGTGTAATATTCTGCACAAAACCCTGCTATTGAACTGACCGACATCCTAACTGTGTTCAGCTACATGTCACTGAAACTGTCTGGTTCAAGCAAACCCTTGACTTAAAAAATGATGACCAGGAGGCTTGATTATCTTTTATACTGCTGTTTATTATTTGACCAGGCACAGAATATGGCAGCACACGCAGCTCACACACAACACACTCCAAGTTATTTTTTAGCTGTTTTTTTTTTATGAACATTTCAGCACTAAAAAGTACAGCAAACCCACTCGTAACTCTTCTCATCGGGGACGTGGGAAGTCGATCACAAATGAGCATGCTGATGGGTCAGTCTATATAATGATGTCATTATAAATGGTGTGAGACATTCATGTTTTTGTCTTTATTTGAGTGGCCAGGATAACTTTGATCTAATAGTTTTAACAGTTTGAGAACATTTTGCACGACAGAAGAACAAACCTGAACACCAACACACTGCAGGTCAGAGCAGCTTCAGCAACTACAGTTAACAACAGCAAGAGGGAGAGAAATTCCTCAGACTTCTCACACAAACTCTCTCTTTGCTGTGTGTCTGCACAACACTTTATTTTCACTTGATGATTTTTATAATGCCTTGTTACAGGGGTTGCTGCAGCCCCCTCAACACTCCTAGCTCCCACGTCCGTGCTTGTCATCAACACTTCCATAATTATGTTCATATGGTGGACAAATGGACATTAATACACAATATTTGTACACAGTGCTGCATCTGGCAACTCATCTTGGACATGTACGTCTCTCTAACAACGTTGCAAAACTGCCAGCGGCATTTATTTACTGCCTCTAAGAGAGAGCGCCCTTGGGCTAATAACTACACAGGTACATGGATATTATATGACGGTAATTACGGCAAGTGGAATAACATCTTATACAAAATCTGTTGCAAAGCTTTAGGAGACCTGGTAACTACTCTGAGCAACATAGAAACCATTAATAATATTCTAGTAACAACCTGGCAAACTACAATGTAACACATAGCTGGTACCACCCAACAGTACTTATTTGCAGTACTATGTGTAACAAAAATGTCTGTAATGGACTGTATAAAAAATATAGACAACTGTCTTAAGGAGCATTAATAGCACACAGTAGGAAAGCAATACTCCATTGCAGTGTGTAGCCTGCCCGATCCAAAGAAGCAGAAGAAACAAAGACAACGGCTGTGTCTACCCAACTACCCATTATACTGTGCAGTGGACTACATAGTGAGATTGCCATTTTGTAGTGCTGTTCAAATGTGTAGTTAAATTTATCATAGCCTATATCGTTGACTCAAAGTATCCCATCATGAAAAGTAGTGTACGACTGATGTTCACTGACCAAGCATTGTACACCATCATGCATTGCGCTGGAGGAAAAAAAATGACCCGAGTGGTGTCCAAAATGGATCTGTCATCTGACCGATATATGTATGTCTCCCTCGATAGTGATTAGGGAGCAGTGAATGAGTCCAATGATTTTGGACACAGACATTGTTTGTTTTGTTGTAATTGTCACTACAGCAGTCCTGCATACTGTAACATTTTCCTGTAAATAGTATGTGATTCACACACTAAGGGTTTCAGTTGTACTAAAGGATCTCAGGTAGAATGTGGGACCAAAGTGGGACTAGGGGCGTGATGATGGGCGCTGCAGTCCAACCCTCACCCTGACTCAGTGCTGTGTTTACAGCCTGGTAGTTTACCTGCTCGGTTCAGAAACAGCAGAGGTAACACCAGACTGCTGGGCAGATTGAACAAGACTGCAGACGACCCCACTAAACACCTGTCACTGTTGCTTAACATCAGTGTGTAATAGGTTGCAAGGGAAACCAGGGTGCTCAAGGACCTCAACAACAGAGCTCCCATGATTACCACGATTGTATAGAAAGCCCTCCGCTTTGATCGGTCAACCCGCTCCCTGTTCCTGCCCACTTCCCCCGGCCCTGGTCGAATCAGAATGCAGAGGACAGAAAAGCTGCAGAAGGAGACGACGGTTGAGGAGAAGAACAAGAACAAGAAACTATAGATCATGTTAAAATAAAAACTGATCTTTGATAGATACAGTGAACCGAAACAAAACAGCCACACACACCCAATGCTGCTATTTCTGATCTTGACTCCGCCCGACTGTCTCAGCCGGAGGTAGGTGATGGGATGACCAACAGCCAGGTAGCGCTCCACGCAGGTGAGGAGGTGAAGCAGAGTCTGTCCAGGTGAGACAAGACCATAGAGATACGGGCCCACTAACAGGAAGATTTTACGATTGGCGTGGGCACCATAACAGTAGAAGCAAGACCCCAAGACACAGATCAGCTCCAGGACAACCATGTTATAGGTGAAGATGTCTGAGTGGCTGGTCCTCGCTGCTGTGGCAACAGAGCGCTGTTTCCTCCATCGCTGGCAGCCTACGTAGAGGACGAGGATAAGGACAGGAAGAAGGAGGATGGAGCTGATGAAGATGGCTGTATAGATTGACATGACCGCTTTGTTTTGGAAGCATTCGTTAAGAGTTGGATGAAGGGAGGAGTTGGAGGAGGAATTGACTGACATGTCTGTATGGATGACTGGATGGACACACAGAGAAGAAGACAGAGAGAGAATTTACAATCAAGTTAAAGGACAAATATTTGAGTATTCGTTAAAAAGCCTCTTGATTTAATTTGTCCATTCATTTTAAAATATGCATTAAAATCTAAAGCACCTCAAAACCCTCATAGCCGCTGACCCTCCCAACCCTCACAGCTCTGCCAAAAGCCTGTACATTTACTCAAATCACCAGAATGGGGCTGATTGCCACAGAGCACAAGTCATTAATGCTCGATACAGTGGACTTTTTAGGTAAGGGGACAGTGGTGTCTGTCCTGAAGCAGGTGGGAATAGTCTCCTGCCAGAGTGAGCTGTTAAAAATGTCAGTAATAACATTGGCCCGCTACATTTTGAGTACACAGGGATTAACAGTCCCTGCAGCTTTACTCATATTCACTCTCAGCAGCATTTTTCTTACTCGTTCTTTCTGTGGTTACTGACAGTGGTTACTGATTGTCCTCTGGAGGCAGAGTGGACTTGTTGTGTTTAGGCCTCACACATAATGAGGGGGCTGCTAAACCCTTTTGATCAGCTGGGAGTAAGAAGGCAGAAGGATTTATGGTCTGACAGCCCAAATTGTATCGGGAGGAACTTATGCAGTAACAATAAAAGCACTGGTAATAATAATATAATATGGTCGACATCTTAACATCAAAACCTCGGCATCTGCTAAACACTGTCGGTCATTATTCATCAGAAACTTTAATGTTGTGTGAGAAGCAAATTGTTGTACAGCACAGAACACAGATGCATTTAAAACAACAGCTGCCTAAGATCATCTGTAGCAGCCATCATCACTGTCATCACAGTCCAGGCAGACATTTAAAATGCACGTCAACAATCATAACAGAAGGTGTCATAAAATGAGTTGTATGCTTCACATCCCCTCCAGACTATTCTGAGACAGGAGTGAAGAGCTACAACTGAACTTTTCCCAGTTGGATTGTCGTTCCAGCACAACATTTAACAGTTTAATTGAACAGCATAACATGCCATTATTATATGAGCTCACGCTGTTATGTTGTGACATTTAAATTGTTTCTATGCTTTTCCTGCACTTTTTGAGTTACTACATTTAGAGGAGATCCAGATTATTCAGTGAATATTGAAATGGCACCTGAGAAAACTACTATGGACAGGTCTTATGTCTTATAGCTAAAAGTTGTTATGGGAATACTGAAAATGTTATTTAAGCATTTTTGTTGTTGTTTTGTCAGGAGAAAGTATAATAATAATGGAGTAATGTGAATTTTCCCACCTTGTCAGCAGTGATTGTTTGTGATCGTCCTTCTTCTGCGTCTCCAAACCCACTGACTGCTGTTCACTCGGTCCTGGTCCAAACATACAGTAATACTCCTAAATGTCTATGCAGGTGCGGGTCATTATTATCTTAATGTGTCTGAGTGACTGATGGAAACAGGAGATGTTTTGCATGTTGTATGTAAGTTGACTGAAGACCATAAATCACAGCAGGAAAAACTTCTCATTATTCGTGCTGTGGTCACCTGTAGAACAACACCTGTGGTAGTGACACCTCAGCAGGGCGGACGAGGAACATGAGGCACGGCACTTAGGTTTAGGTATAATAAGTAATATTTCCACATGGAAATGTCTGAGAATGACTCGACTGGGTTGCCAGGTATCCGATTTACCCCCTCTACTTGTTATAACTTCCTAAGAAACACGGGAAACACCACATGACACGTCTGAGAGTGAGGAAGAAAGTTGACTGAAAAAGTGAAGCCAGTGACAAAGTGCCTTCAACCTGCATTCTTTCTAAAAGCCAGCAGGTGGCGACTTGACTGGTTTCAAAAAGAAGTCTGGTTGTATGTAAGCTTATGAAAAAAAAGGCTTACATACATTCAGTATATGGTCTCAGTCGCTAGTTTCAAATCCTCTTCAATACAGCACAGTGCTCAGTTTGTAAATAAAGGTCCCATTTAGAAGTAAAATAGATGATAAAGCAGGATGTGTTTATCGTCCACAAGTTGCTACTGAGTTCTCAGTCAGATCCAATCAGAAATCCTCCCGGGCTCCACCCTGTCGTCCAAATATGGTCACGTCTGGCTCCAACAGACCGAGGTGGTGATGGCCGTACTGCCAAACTTTAGGTTTTCAAAACGTCATTGTTCGTCACCTTCTGCTGCAGGTTCTGCTCCCAGGCTACTTCAAACAGCGTCTTTTGTTGTTGATTTAAAAGAGAGACCCCCAGTGGCAGAAAGGTCGTACTGCGTGTGTTGTTTTTCACTCTGGCAAGCAGAGACAATTTACTAGACAACTTATAGGCAACTCACTACCTTTATTGTCCATTTCAAAAGTGATGACTCGAAAACAGCCAGAGATTTCAGCCGTTACGCTGATATTGATACTTTTAAACAAAAACATTTATTTTTATACTTATTTTAATTTATTTTGTTTTTATCATAGCCCTATATTGTTTTTACTACATTTTATATAGATTTTTTATTTTTACACTTTACTGTTGTTCTTATTATTCTCATTATTATAATACATTTTATAAACGTATTTAAATCAAATTTTAGGTGCAATATTTTATTTCTATTATTGCTTTTTTATGATCTTTTATTATATTCTATTCATCCATGTATTGCAGTTGGTGCGCATTATTCTTTGAACCTGTTTTTGTACCATTGTTTCCACTTTTCCACAGCATTTTGATTTGTTTGAAAGCTGCTGTATAAATAAAGTTTGACTGATTGAACCGACTGCACCAGTCAGATCCTGCGGGTGTGTGTCACTTTTCCGTGACGTGTTTCCGGTCGGACTGTTTTTATGGATGGACCGGACCGTGTACCTTGAACTTGTCGGGGTGGATCCATCCGTCTCTTCTCTCCTCTTTTTCCACTTTAAACACTTTTATTAAAAAAATGTCTAGTTTGCCAAACGTGCTCCGTCACGCGCCCGCAGCCTTCAGGCGGTTGTCGGGCGGCGGAAGTTCAGAAAGACGCGTCGGTTTGTGTTTAAACTTCAGGTTTCTGCGGATTAGCTCGTCTGCTAGTTTGACATCGAGTCCTCTCCATCAAAACAAAACCAGCTCCCGGTGCTATACGAGCTCTGCCGGGACGAAACCGGTCCGGATCGGCTGTGCCTCCGGGTTCTGGGGGGACACAGCCACCTCAGGTAGGGAAGCTAACCGAGTAGCATTAGCTTCATCGTGCTAAAAATACACATTTCAACAGGTGTTTAATCCTTTTTCCAGCTCTTCTGTGGCCGAGAGCTTTGTTTCTAACAAGTGTTCAGTTCTCAGACGATGTTCAGCTCGTCAGCTTCAACATGTGGTGCTTTAAAAATACGTAAAAAGCTGATTTTTTATACAATTTGACACAAAAACAAGCTTTTTTTCACAGCTTCCTGTTGTTGTCTCTTTAAAAGTCGTAGAAGAAGAACTCAGATCTTCTTCTTCTTCTTTAGATAAAGTAGAAACACCACTGAGTGTTAAAGTTAAAGTTCTGCGTTAAAAATGAAATAAACGACAAAAGTATTGCATCTAAGTATAAAAAAATCAAAGTGCCCAAAGTAAAGTTCTCATTACGTTACATTTAGTAATAATAAATATTATATTATTGACTTATTGATGCATTAAAGTGTTCATCGCTGTCATGTTGCAGCTGGTAAACAAGTAATTCAACTTCTTACACAACAGAAGTAAACATATAACCAACATAGTAAAAAGTATCCAAAAGTCATACGTGAGTAAAAGTAAAGACATCATGTTGAAATAAGTAGTCACGCATATGAATTCTTGAAGGATGTGGTATTAAATGTACTGAAGTATGAACAGTAACTGTGTGTTTTCAGTGCCTCAGCTGATCTACAGTGGGAAGCTGGACTTCCTGGTGTTTGACTACCTCAGTGAGATCACCATGTCTCTGCTCACCGCCGCCAAGGCCAAGATGCCTGTGAGTCTTTACACATTTAATAATGTGACTTTTAGTTAGTTATTTTATTAAAAAACAGATAAAAGGTCAGAAAACGAAACAGACAACATGAAGATCGGACAGTAAAGAACAAGAACGGATGAGAGAAATGTGCAGGAAGAGACAGACAAGGGTTTGGAGTCACTGTTTTTGTGATGTCAGATCTAAGAAAATGTCTCTGAGTCAGAACAATATGTGGGTCAGCTGATCTTATCGACCACTGTTAGCCCATCACAGACGTATGAGTCGGGGTGTTTGTGTCGTCTGATACGTTCTGATGGGAAAACTTACAGAACATAATGCAGAAAAAGATTCTTGGAAAATCTACGTTTTTGTGGACTGATGTCATTTTTTGATGTCAGGTTTATTGTTACAGGATAAAATGTCTCCATCACATAGATATCTTTATCGAGTGTTTGAAGGATTGTTGCCAAAAAAAACCAATGTGTGTCTATAAGAGAATAATGACTCTGCCTGCAGGGGGCAGTGTTGCTCCTCTGTAATGACTCTCTATGTCCTCGTCCTCTTGTAGAATCTGGGTTACGCTCCAGACTTCGTCCAGGCGGCTCTCGCTCCGTTTATCAACGACATCCACAAGAAAGGTGAGTCAGCCTGAGACGTCTTTGTCTCTTCTGTGTGTTTCTGTGTGTTTGTGATGAAGTGTGAAACAGGAAGTGGTCCAGAGACAGTAACGGTCCAGGTGTGTTGCAGGTATCCGTGTGGTCAGTAACGCAGGAGGTGTGAACCCTCTGGCCTGTGCTGAAGCCATACAGGAAGTCATTAAGAAGGCCGGCCTGGACCTCAAGGTCGCTGTGGTGACCGGGGATGACCTCATGCCCCATGTAAGATCTCTATAGCAACAGCATGACATCATCATTAACATTTACGATACCTGCAGTAAACATGATATTTATTATTTTAATCTCCTGCCTCCTCTCAGAGAAGCAGCCTGTCTGAAGTAAAGATGGCTGACGACAGCAGACAGCAGTTACCTAAAACACTCCACAGTATGAACGCTTACCTCGGGTACACACACGCACGCACACACACACACACACACACACACACACTCAGTGTGTAACATGATGTCTCCTGTCATGTTGTGTGCTCAGGGCTCTTCCTATCCGTCGCTGTCTGGACCTCGGGGCCGACATCGTGGTGACAGGACGCTGTGTGGACAGCGCCGTGGCTCTGGGGCCGCTCATGCACTCTGTATGTTTCATCCAGATAGATTTATATAATATAATATAATAATATATTTATATATATGACTGTTTATTCTGCAGAAAAAGTCTAAAGGCATCAACAATACCTCAGAGGGTTTTTAATAACCTTTGATTCATGTTGGTTCGGCTCTCTTCCTCTGAATGTTAAAGGACCGATGATTTGTTCCCTCGCTGTGTTTCACATGTTAATGAGGAAAATAACTTCTGTCTCTTATCTGCTGCAGTTTGGATGGAAGAGGACGGACTACGACCTGCTGGCTGCTGGGAGGTAACAAGCACCGACTCTTCTTCTTCTTCTTCTTTCTTCTCCTTCAAAGTTAGAACGTTTGTACACAAAAACTTACATAATATTAATAATTAAATATACTTTAAAAATCATGAGAATGTCTGTCATCATTTTCTTTGTGTGTGTGTGTGTGTGTGTGTGTGTGTGTGTGTGTGTGTGTGTGTGTGTGTGTGTGTGTGTCAGTCTTGCAGGTCACCTGATCGAGTGTGGAGCTCAGAGTACAGGAGGAATCTTCACCGACTGGCACAAAGTTCCTGACTGGTGAGACAGAAGACGACCTGGAAATGTTTTGGACAACTAGTTTGTCAGTTTCCAGGTCTCGAGACTGAATCCAGATGTTTGTACATCAGGGTTTTCATTACGTCTTCAGCGTCACGTGAAGCAGAAACTTCTCTCTCTCTCGGGCTCTCAGGGACAACATGGGTTTCCCGGTGGTTGAGTGTTCGAGCGACGGCTCCTTCGTTCTCTCCAAACCGCCCAAAACCGGCGGCCTCGTCTCCTTCGGCACGGTGGCCGAGCAGCTGGTGTACGAGATCGGCGACCCGCGGCGATACCTGCTGCCTGACGTCATCTGTGACTTCAGCCAGGTGGTCATCAAGAAAGTACCAGGTACATCACACACACACACACACACACACACACACACACACACACACACACACACACACACACACACACACACACAGAGTCACTGGTGAGGACATGACCACCGGCTGAACTGACGACTGTTTTTATAACCCTCAAACATTCATCTGGCAACCTTAAACAAACGCGTCTGGAGCTGCGTTTGGACCCCGGCATGAACCCGGCACCCTCCTCTGAACTTACAATAAACTCTTAATCAGCTATTAGTGTTTTATTCTCCTTTTTTTAAAAACTAAACATGAATCCATCAACCCAGATTGAACCCGTCTCGAGCTCTGCTGCAGCGTCTAACCCTCACATGAACTCTAGAACCTTCACTGAACTCTTCCTCACTGATAACAAACTCCTTTCTTCCTCTTTGGTAATTAATTCAGGGCTGTTTTAATGGTATGTTGGTAGAGGGAGGTCGTGATTTACCCTCCTACTGTCCTGCTTGAATAAATAATTGTCCGAGTGATGTATGTTATGTTTACTATCTGGAGAAAATCCAGAATATTTCACAACCTCCAACAGAAACAGTAACTCTTATATGACCCAGTTCTCCACAGTAGATCTTCTCTGACTTCATCCTACACAAAGACACGATTCACATAGTTTTAGATTCTGTGTGACTTTCACTCTCTGACGACATCATCAGATCTGATGTCCGTTATGGGTTCATCCATAAATCCAACTTCATCACCAACTGCAGAACTCCCCTGAGAATCCTCATGTTTTTAAGTTTTCTTTAAAAGTAAGTCGTACACTGCTAACAGGAACTGCTAACAGCTAATTCGGCTACTTTTACTCGTGCCAAAATGTAGACGAATATAAGCCAAAAATGAGCTAAAGTTGTAGCCCACGACTGTTTGACTTGGCATTGTTATACTGTACATCGTGCATAGATGCCCAGAAGCATCATGGGAGCTGCAGTTCCAAAACTTTCAGTGTGATTTCCCCCATCAGCAGTAAAATAAATGAATAAATATCAGTAGGAGATATAAAAGTGTTCAATAGGAACTTTTTTTGACTTTGCTGTGGCTTTAAATGTCTCATCAACACTGAAGCGAACCCGTCTTCATATTTGTTCGATGTCTCCTGGTGCAGAAATTTGCTAGAATGAAATAATTATGATCAAAACATATAATTAAAGTTAATGTGAGCAGCTGATAAAGTTAATATATATATATACAGTATATATATCTATAAAAGAAATTGCATTTATGGGAACAACATAGGAGCCCTGAATATATGGCCAGTCGGGCTCAGACATGCAGTGACTGTAAATAAACACATTTTATTTATTTATTTTTATCTTTTCAACTGAAAGGCAACTTTGTCTTCAGTTTTCATCCTGGTTTTGTCGAAACTTTAGTGGAGGACTGAAGTGAACTCTCTCCTGCTCTTAAATCAGATGTTATCTGGTCTACAGCAGCCCGGCTTACACCATGTGGGAGTTCTGGATCAGAATGTCCCAGTTCAAAGACGGATGTGAACTTTTTGCTGCTGTTGCTAAAAATGTAAATATTTCAGTCTAATTGAGCCTCAGCTGAACTCCTCAGCCTCGTTTGACCGCTTCATGACCCCCGTGCTCTCATCAGTAGTTTATTTATCAACATGAAGGAGGCGGAGACGTGAACTGAACATGAACCGGAGGCGAGTCAGTGGTCCGGTTCAAACGGGGGTGAGTTTAAGTGCTGTGTGATGTTTTCAGCACACTGAAGGAGAAGTCAGGAGGTGAAAGATGGCGATAGTCTTCATATGTCGACCACCAGTACGAAACCAAAGAGATTAAGTTTAATGTGACACATCAGAGAGTCTTCGACCAGAGTTCGGTGTTTTCACTTGACAAACTGCTCATCGAAGCATCGACGTTTAAACCTCCTCCTCTGTGTTTTCAGGTGTTGAAGGAGGTGCTGTCAGAGTGACGGGGGCTAAAGGCTTCGCTCCTTCACACGACTACAAGGTAAACATCATCATGACCGGTCTCGTCCCGTTCCTGTGGACACCTCGATGGGATGTCCACTTGGACTCGAGGACGAACTGATGAGATTTTGATGGTCAAAGGTCAAAGGTCACATGACCACATGGCGTCCCATTCTTGTGATCAGCACATCTCAAGATCACCTCGACGAACAAGATTTTGGCCATTTAACAGGATAAAATGATGACAGTGAAACATCATTATCTTGAGTTGTTAGAAGTTAACTCTCAGAGAGAAACACACCAGCCCCTTCAGCAAAATTGAAAAATACAATTTTCTCGGTTCACTTCATCGAGGCTCAAAACCATCAGCAACATGAAACAGAAATTCAGTTTTCAGTTCGGTCTCTCAAATTCACCCCGAGTAAAACCTCTTCTCCAAAAAAGAAATCTTTGGGCCCACTGATCAGTTAAGTTTTTTTTTTTATGTGAGTGACGCCTCCACCCAAACAAATCAATAGAGGATCTTTTAAAAAAAAAAAAACACACATCATGTGCAACACAGACTGATTAACGACTTGGGCGAAGATTTATGGTGAATTCCCATTTCGGTGAAGTTCAGGAACAACAGCTCGACCGGTTTGTGGAGGCGTAGAGCAACGAGGCGCTGCTGCAGCTGGAAGTCTGATATCCTGTTTCCTGTCTCCCTCCTCTCGTCTCTCCAGGTGTGCGCTACGTACATGGACGGCTTCAGAGCGACGGCAGTTTGTCCGGTCGGAGGCCCGAGAGCGTCAGAAAAGGCGCGACGAACCGCGGACAGCATCATCAAACGGTGAGTGGGCGAGGAAAGACTTTGCGTGAGCGGATGTCGGCTGTAAACGTCATAGATTTAAACTACAGCTGTTTGTGTGTGTTCAGGACGAAGCGTATATTTAAGCAGTTGGGGATGGAAGATTTCAGCTCCGTCAACATCCAGGTCCTCGGAGCCGAGGACACGTACGGTGCCAGCGCTCGCAACAAGGTGACACACTCGAACTGTTCAGGCAGCAGGATTTCTGTAGACACACCAAACTTCTGTCTCCTCTGACTGTAACCAGAAGTAGGTCAGTGTCGGTCTTAAGCCTGTTTCACGCCTCTGAACTCGACCCGTCGTCCCTCCGTCCATCTTCTATTAAAAGCAGGTCAGAGTCGGAGTTAAGCCTGTTTCACGCCTCCAACCTCCCACGCTGTCCCTGCTTTACCTTTCTTCACCATGTTCCTTTTTTACTCTCCTCTTCTCCTTTCGGCCTTTCCTGTTTTCTCATGTTGTTTTTTCGAATTTCTGCAGGCGGTTCAAAGATCCAATATGAAAGATTTCTGCATTAAAATGTCTAAAAACAGCTCCATCTTTGTTCTTTATGTTGAGTGTTTATCCCAAATATTCAATCCAGAGAAATCCACAAGTTTACTCGAGGTCACAGTGCGTTTTGTTTGGTCGTCTGTCGCTGTAATTTCCAGGGTTTGTAGCCACGTTTCCATAAAATGTCAAGCTGGTGCTATGTGACGCATAATTTCATCAGAGGATGATGCGGCGTAGGCTACGCGGCTACGAATGGATGTGGAAGTAAACAGCAGCTGGAGATAAACAAACCAGGAGACAGTATAGAGATGAATGTTGGCTACGGTTTTGCGAATTTTGCCATTTCCATAAAATATCTGAAATGAAAATACTAGAGACGGCTAGAGAGTGAGGAAGGAAGTCTGAGAGCGAGACTAAACGTAACCAGAAGAAAGTCATTGCAGCTGCAGTCAGGTTGATAAACAGGAGTGAAGATAAAAACACTTTTTAATCCCAGAAGTTAAAGCGTAATCTCTGAGCTCTCTTCCCGTCGGTGATCGGCTCCGACTCAGAGCAGAACCTGACGTGACTCCAGGTGTTTGTCCCTCCAGAAGGTCTGGATCTGCAGCAGACGTGGACATATGTTTTCTTTATGGTCTGTTTGTGTCCTCAGGGCTCCAGAGAGGCGGTGCTCTGGATGGCCGTCCACCACAAACAGAAGAAAGCTCTTGAACTCTTCGCCAGAGAAGTAGCTCCTGCAGGGACCGGCATGGGTACGAAACACATGATACACTTCGGCTCATTTACATCCGAAGTTCATGACATTGCCGGCTAAATTGCAAAATTACACCCCTGATGGTTAATTTGCAGCAGGTTTAGTAAATATCCCTCTTAAAGGGCCAGTTACAGCTACAGGATCAGGACTGTGGTGAGTTTTTAAGTTTCATCTCACCGTAGATGAACTCTGGATTTTGTCCTTGGTGCTGCTCGCTCTGCTTCAAGTGGTTTATAAATATCTCTTCTTCCCCATCACACACACACACACACACACGAACACACACACACACACACACAGTAAAGAGGGAGTGTTCGTCAGCTGGTTGCGGTCTGTGTGTTTCTGCAGATAAGGAGGGTCGTGACCTCCTGAACCAGATTTGTTTTTTTGTTTATGGTGACAAGTTCAGATCTACCACAGACACACACACACACACACACACACACGGACACACACACTCTCAGTATGAACTCTGTGTGAGTCCGGCTGATTCGCGCTGTCAGTGCTGTTGAACTGAAACTAGGACAAACTACAAACAGTGAAATAAACATTGTCACCTTTCTTCCTTCTCGTCTCAGCTCCTGGGCTGACCGGTATCGTGGGCGGACGACCCAGAGTGTGAGTTCATTATTTTATATTAACACCTACGTTTATTCACAACTTAGCGGTGTGTTTTTTGTTTATCTTGTTCATTCTGTCTCTGCTGTTTTCCAGGTCTCCTGTCTTGAAGCCGTTTTTCTTCTTGCATCCTAAATCTCAGCTGAAGGTGAGTCTCAGCTGCAAAATGTTTACAAAGACAAAACAAACTGTATCAACAGTTTTTGGTTCCTTAAAAGAAGAAGAAGGAACTTAATGAGTCACAAAGTATAAGACGGCTGCGTCAACCAAGATTGACTGTACGTCTGGGTTGTTTTGTCAAGTTTCTTAAAGGAACAGTTCACCCCAAAAATATAAATCCACTCAGCATCTCCTCCCTCCATGACGATGTAAAGTCAGGTGAAGTCTCGTAGTCGTTGCAGCATTCTGCTAAACGACTGAAGCAGCTGGAGACTTGTTTTAAAACGGAGAAAAGCCGGAGATCCCAAACAGCTGCGCGATTTTACACAAAATCTAACATTTGCAAAGTTTACGTCTTTTGTTGAATGAAATAATGAAGCTAATTCAGATAAAGTGTTATTTCGTTAACAACGGTGTCAAACGATTCCCTCTGCAGGCGGACGTTCATGTCGGTGGACAGCAGGTGGAGTCCCTCACAGAGGCGGAGCCGGACACACCCGACCAGGACGCCCCTCCCACCTCATCAGACGACGTACCTGACGCAGGTAAACAAGCACAGAACAATGAGAGTCGAGTTAACCCCTCTGTTGCTATGGTTACCTGTAGTTTAGTTTAGAGACCTTTCCAGGGATTATTGAGTGGTTTGCAAGGGTCCTTGACAAGACTCAAAATGTCTTCAAGGGGTTACAGAGGTCCTTAAGGGGGTGAAAATGGTTCTTGAGAAATTCCAGTTGTCCTTGAAGAGGCTTCAAGGATCTTTGGAGGGACACAAACGGTCCTTGAGCTGAGACAAATGGTGCTTTAGGGGTCCCAGGTAGTCAAATATGGTCCTTGAGGTTCTTCCAGGAGACCGTGACACTCAGACTTGAGTGATCTTTGAAAAGGTTCCAGGGATCCTTGAGGAGTTTTTGGGGTTCAAGGTTCCTTAAGGGAGCTTAGATGCTCCTTGGAAGGGCACAAATTGTCACAAATTGGGATCTCAAGGGGACTGAAATGGTTCTTGAGGGTGTTTTAAGGGTCCATGAAGAGTTTTCTGGAGCTCTTGAGGTAAGTCCAACATCCTTGAGGGCATTGAAGGGGTCCTTGAAGAAGTGTCTGGAGTCATATAGCAAACATTCAAGTGTTCATGGAGGGAAAAGAGAGAATTATTAGAATTATTGACAGATGAAGGATGATGGACTTGTTGCCTGCAGTTACAGATGTTCACCTACAGAGGGCGACACCTTCCTCAGTTTACCTTCATTCAACGACAAACACAGAAACCAGCTCCTCTTCATCACCACGAACTGTTCCACAAAGGAATTTAAAAAATGAAGTGCGACTGTTGTGAAAAGACATAAAAATACAAATTAAAGCTCATTAACACACCAGATCCACGGCCACACAGGATTACCATGCTGGGTGTGTGTGTGTGTGTGTGTGTGTGTGTGTGTGTGTGTGGCGTCTCCTGAGAAGTACAGGCTGTGCCACTCTTTATTCTTTCCCCCTTTTCACTAACGCTGCATTCACATCCACAACAGTCGCAACACAACAGACCTCAGGAAACTCCTCGAGCGCTCCCAGAGACTCGCAACAAAACACCACTGACGTTCCTCTGACGCAGCAGAGAAACGTCTTGATTCAACAACTGAGAGAGAAGTGTTTCAAAAAAGAAAAGACGGCAGTGGAAAATAACAAAGTACATTTAAGTACATCTGCTCGAGTACTAATTTGACAGAATTGTAACTGTTACTTTCTTTTTCCTCTCAACTACAACTCAGATGCAAATATTACACTTTTTACTCCATTACATCGATTTGAAAACTTGAATTACTTTGCAGATTCCGATTAATATCACAAAACATTATCATTAAATAAGTTATGATGTAATATTGCAAGTTAAAATAAAACTTTATTGATCCCTGAGGGGGGAAATGACCAACCAAACACATGAAGTACAGACAGTCGTTAAAACTGAGCTTCACAATAACTTTAAAGTTATGAACTAATTAATGATCAATAATTATAATGCAATAAAATAAAATATGTGATTCTGTACAATGAGGACTTTTACATTTACCAGTAACTATATTTTGATGCCAGTACTTAAGGTTTTAATGCAGGAATGTAACTTGTAACAGAGTCCTTCTTCCACCTCTGCAAATAAAGCAAGCGGGCACACACACACACACACACACACACACACGCACACGCACACGCACACGCACACGCACACACACGCACACGCACACACACACACATTAAGTCCTGGCCTTCACATTCCAGGCTGAACACAGGAAAGCCTCTCTGATCACAAAGACCAAACCAGAGAGAATAAAAACATTCGAATGGAAGAAAGAGAAGACGGAGCTGCTGCTTTTAATATTTATCACCTGGACTTAATCAGCAAAACAACTTCAGCTGAGTTCATCCAACTGTTCCACTTTTTAATTGTAGCTTCACACATGAGCTTTAAAGTCAACAAAGAATGAATAAACTCCTTTTTTAAATGCATTCCTGAAAGCAGTTGAGACGATGGACGGGAGGCAGGGATGCATAGAAACATCTAACTCGTCTACAAACCGCTGATAACAACCACAGCTTCATTCTTGAACGCACCACAAAAATGAACATGAGCACAGATGGAGAGAGGACTCACATTATCCTGCCCGAACAACACAATACAACCACGACAAATAATACGACACTCAAATGCACAATAAAAACCGATTCTGTGTTTGCTGCAGGATTTTATCACCGTCAGCCGAGCCAAATAAACACGTTTGAAGTCTGTTTGTTTCTGTGGTCTGAGCAGAGCTGCCCAGCGGACCTCACAGCTACAGACTGGAGGAGCTGGCCTACACAAGGAGCGGAGACAAAGGAGACTCTGCCAACATCGGTGAGAAACACTTGAGAGCCGAGTGGGGAGAACAACAGGGAGCTCAATACGCCTCCGACTCAACAGCAACACATGTTAAGCTTTCACTCAAATTCTGCGAAATGTGCTTATTTGCTGTCTTGTATTTGTGTTGAGATTCAGGTGAGAACATCGATACTGCTCCCATATCTTTCTGCTACATATGAAGCTATCGCCAGTTAGCATAGCTTAGCATAAAGACTGGAAACTTGGGGGAAACAGCTCTAAAGCTCGCACCGTCACGTCACCCGTTGGTTTGTGCTCTACCATTTTGAAGCCTCGAGTTTGGCCTCACGCCGTCGCCATCTTGTTTGTTTGAAACCAGAGGTGACCATATTTGGCTGAGTGGGTGGAGCTTAGGAGGATATCCTGATTGGATCCGACTGAGAACCTGAGGGTAGCAACTTGTCAATCACAAACTAGCCACACCCTAAAGCATGCTCCGCTTTATCGTCTATTTTACCCTCAGGAAGGTCTGAGGTAGACTCATTTTCTCATAAGCTTAAATACAATCCTGCTGGCTTTTACAAAGAGGTTTAAACCTCTACAACCCAGTTGGTCTAGGCAGAGTCCGGTTCTGCTCGAGGTTTCTGTTAAAAGGCAGTTTTTTCTCGCCACTGTCACCAAGTGCTTGGTCACGGGGGGAATGTCGGGTCTCTGAAGCCTGAAAATAAAGCGGCGGTTCATTAAATTTAAGGTGGATAACTGGGTTGTGTTTACTTCACTCTCACAGTTTTCTGTCTCTCTTTTCTTCAGGAGTGATCGCTCGTCATCCGCTCTTCTTCCCCTACCTGAAAAAACACCTGACTTCTTCTGTGGTGGAGGAATACTTCTCCCACCTCATCCAGCCGGGGGTGAAAAACGCCGTCACGCGGTGAGAAGAGGGATGAAAGTTAGGATGTGTGCGTGTGTTTGAGGAAGAGAGAGAGAGCATTTCAACACACACACATGCACGCACGCACACACACACACACGCAGAGCATGAAGCAGCAGCGATTAGCAGCTGTGGTCGGTGTAATCACTGTCAGACGTTGGCCTTCAGCAACAAGACACAACAGAGCGAAAACAAGATGCGCAATCTGCTGGTGAACAGATGAGTCACGATCGAGCTGGACACACACACACACACACACACACACACACACACACACACACACACACACACAGAGCTAGCTATGATACTGTAGGAAAACCACCCTGACCTCCTCATGTTTGTTTTCTTCTTCTTCTTCACTCAGTGTTTCTGTTGAGCACAACAGTACGACTCCTCACTTCATCCTACAGACAGAAAAGCTGAACTTTTTATTCTCCAAGCTGCAACCTAGTGCACCTTTTCATTCATATATCACTGCTGACTTCATCCTCAAAAACCTTGATTTATTGGTTATTATAACTTAAACCAAGATCAAGTCACGACCAAGACCAGAGTGTATCGAGACCAAACGAGACAAGTCCCTCGCTGCATGACACAATAAAGGACTAAAATGGATTTTTCCACGTTCACATGAAAACACCCACAGAAGACAAATGATATATTGGTCAGGTGATATTGGCCAATCACATCACAGGGCTTTCTCCCTTTGATTGCATGACACAAAGCTGTTTGTTATATTGTGTCCAGCAGCATAACCAGGCATAAACCATGTTTACTGTCTCTGTTTACAAACCCCACAAACACCACACTGACAAAGGTTTGACAGAGTGCTGAAGACACTGGAGGACGGATGTGGTTCAAACTGTCATCCTGTAGTCAGGAAGAAAACCACAACTGACTGAGAGGAACCAGGAACACGACATCCACTGAAACCGAGACACAACACCGTAAACATTACTGACTGTCATAACCCTCCTCAGAGGTCGTGACACAGCAGTGTAGACACAATACGAGCCAACGGTTCAAACATCCGGAGGCTCAGGATGTTCAGTTTGTCTCCAAACAAAAGTATCGACTCTCTTAACGACCCAAACAAAGAAAAGCTTTCTGCAACATCACAAATACTTTAAAGGCAGCTGGCAGAAGGTGAACCACTGATGAGCTGTCATAGCTGGACAAAGATCTTCACATTTTGTTGTCCAGTACATTGAAGGAGAAGACATCCTCAGTGAGAAAGTATATCCTGCCTTTGAAGATTTATGCCCCGGCCACGTCCAATTGATTTTCATCAGCAGTGGTGGTTGTTTGACGGTGTTTTATTGTATGTAACAGTTCTGTAAGAGGAGGCTGCACCTTCCTTACAGCTGAACCAACCGGATGGTGCAACATAACAAACATAACCGCGTGTGTTGTGTTAACGTCATAAGGTAGGAGGCTTCTTGAGTTGTACTGATAATGGCTGAGCACGAGCCAAGATAACGGAAGTAAATTCAACTGTTTATTACCAAGGAGGTTGTGTTTTTGCCCCAGTTGGTTGGTTGATTTGTTGGGTTGGTTGGTTGGTTAATAAATTAATGTCTCAGGGAAAATTGCATGAATCCTGATGGAAAAAATGTAAAGTTTTAAAGAAGATTTAAATGATTTAACTGAACTTGGATCAGGCTCGGTTGAATTAGAGGGAACTGTAGGGCTTTGGCAGAGGTATGTGTTCTGCCTAGTTTTGAAACTAGAAGTAGCAAAAGTAAAAGTAGTCGGACAGTGAAAACAAATGAAACATTCACGGAAATTTTGATGCGTGAAGATCCATCAATAATTATTGTATCATGTCATTGTAGCCCTCTGAATCCAAACCAAAACGTGAGGTGCTGAGAGATTCACCCCCCTCTCTACTTCTGAAAGCTTTCTACTAGTTTACCTGTCACATAAAAGTCTAACAATAACTAAATATGCCATATGTCGCCAAAAAAATCTGATATCCTGCAGTTACCACTAGTGGCTGCTATTGAGCGAAAGATGCTGAATAGCTTGAATTGCCCCCCGGGGACAAATAAAGTTTTTTGAATTGAATTGAAGCTGCTGAAACTGCCACACAGGACAGGTGTTAATCTGCAGGTATGATGGAGGATTTTTGGAAACGGTTGAAGACGTGCGTGGCCGGCGTCCATGTCTGAGCGATGACTCAGCGCGCGGCGTGTTAGCGATTAGCTTAATGAAGAGGTGGAGGCCATAAAGCTCGCTGACCTGCATCTCCTCTCACACCCCGAAACGCCTCCCTGCCGCCACAGACGCTTCATTAGTGCACCTCCACCGCTCGTTAAAGCTGCAGGAGGCCCGCACACACACACACACACACACACACACACACACCACGAACACACACTGTCGGATCAAAAGCTGCACACACACTTTACTCACAACCCACGTGGGTCCATAAAAGCAGACTGCACACACACATTAACGTGTGATTGTGAGCAATAAACCGCCAAATGAACACATGGTGCCAGGCTGTGCTGGCAGGCGTGTGTGTGTGTGTGTGTGTGTGTGTGTGTGTGTGTGTGTGTGTGTGTGTGTGTGTGTGTGTGTGTGTGTGTGTGTGTGAGACTTTGCATTGCCATGGTTACAAGTGTGTTGGGTTTTTTTTTGTGGTTTGTAGATACAGTCTGCCGGGGATCCATGGCCTCAACTTTGTCCTGCAGAGTTCACTGGGAGGGGGAGGGGTGGCGTCTCTACGAAGTGACCCTCAGGTAACACACACAGTCTCACCAGACACACACACACACACTCTCACACGCACACACACACACACACCGACTCTCAACTCTTTCTCAACTCTGTAGTTTTTTTCCAGTTAGTCTTCTTCCTCTTTCTGACGTCTCTTTCGTCACCTCGTCTCTCCCTCTGTGTCCTCATTCGAACCGATTAAAATTCAGTGTGTCGATGTTAATAAAGTTTAATTATATATTGTATTTTATATTTTCAATAAAGATCCACTTAACTACTATTTCTACATAATATATTTCCAGTTTGAAATACACACTGTGCTTTATGAAATATACATCCATCCTGCATGTTGTATATACTCCACATGTGTTTGCATATTAAGGCTGCAACTAACCTTTATGAACACTGTCGATTATTCATAAAATGTCAGAAATGACGTTACAGAACTTTACAGTTGCTCCCTTTAGTGTGGAAATGTCACAGCATAGAATAACTACAAGAAAGACAGAAGATGGACCATTTCTGTTATGAACACCTTCAACTTCTCAGTGAAGTAACCAACTCCTTTTCCCTCATTGACTCCTCACTTGTCAGTCAACTGTTCCTACTCTTGTCCTGTCATAATTTAAATGTGACACTGTGCTGCGACTCTTTATAGAGCGTCCATCATCTGACTAAGTATTGATTAAATAAGCAAAACTGCGGTGGGGGCGGTGGACGAGTAATGTTGGTGAATACCTGAACACCAGTAGACCCCTAACAATGACCACCAGAGCAACAATACAAACAATGCATAGGAATAACTACTGGATACATATACAGTACATGATGTTATTTACCGGTGGTTATTTACAGTATATGTATTACAGCTACATTAATCTATCAGTTAATCAATCAGCTGTCAACTGGTTAATTGTCACAGACTATTTTGATGGTTGATTTGAGCAATTTTTAAAGAAAAAAAGTCAAATTCACTGATTCTGCTTCTTAAATGTTGATGTTTTCTGACTTCTGTCCTCGTCTATGACAGTTAACTTCATATGTAATAATATTATAGTATATACACTGTAGTTATTGTGTAGTATGAGGGACATATCTTTAAATACTTTTATTTTAAAGTAGTCAACAACATTTAAGTCAAGCACTCTGTAGGCTTGACTTATATGTTGTTGATTGTTGTTGCTTTTTATGTATATTTACTGTATATATTATTTTTTGAATCCAGATATATGCACAGTTCTTGGTAGTTGTATGTTTATTTATCCTTTTAAATTGTTGTGTTTCCTTGGATTTGTTCAAGTACTCGGCCAATAAAGCTGATCCTGATTCTGACGTCGCAAGTAGCTGCAAAGATTAGTCAATTAATCAGTTCAACGAAAACTGCCAACACTCATTTTTCCAAGTAAACTGTCAAACATTTTCTGGTTCCAGCGTCTTAAATGTGATGATTTGCTGATTTTCTTTGTCATTTATGACAGTAAATGAAGAGTTTTGGGTTTTTTTTACTGTTGTTTGACAAAAGAAGCGATCTGAAGACGTCACTTTGGGATCTGGGAATCAGTGATGAGCATTTTTCTCAATTTTATCAACTTAACAATTAATCGTGACATAAAAATACATTGTAAAGCACTTGTTTCCAACCAAGCATAAAATATAAAGTAACACTAAAAATAAGAAAAAGCCTAATTTCTTGTCAGAAACCAGCCGACCCGGATGTTCCCTCAATGCTCTTTCACCTCCTTCTTTATAACCTCCTTTCACCCTCCTCCTCCTCCTCCTCCTCTCCATCCCTTGTTCAGACGCTCCAATAAAGTTTTTTACCGCCTCGCTGGAATCCACAACACATCAAAGACACACACAAACTGCTCAGCACACTCTCAACGTGCTAACACACACACTTCACACTCGAGAACATGAAGTTGGAAAGACTGAAAGTTTTTTATCCTTCAGTTGTTTGATGGTTTTCCTCTGGTTTCTCAGGGTAAAGCCTTCGGTCAGATGCTGCTGGACTTGAAGCTGAGAGGACTGCCCGACCTCAAATCACTGGTGGACTGAACGAGAAAGAGTGAGAGACACTGACAGAAAGAGGAGCTGTGGGAAACCGAGACATAAAAACATTTAATGACAAGAAATGAAAGTGAAGAAAACCTCCAGTGAGACAGAAACAAGCTTATAAAGAGGAATTAAGTTCTTAGGTTATTAATTCAGATTCTGAGCATTTTATCAACCAAAAGAGAGCATTCAGGAATAAAACACCATAAAGTATTTAATAAGTTTCAACAGTTTGGTCACATTTTTCCCACCAGATCTTGATTAATCAAAAATCTACGACATCTTGTTCAAATAATGAAACTTTGTCACATCAACAATCCGTCAACACTGTGCAGAATAACAGCATGAAGATTGTCTTTGAAGGATAATTCTGGTCTGTTTTCCAGTAAGTTGAAATCTGAGATCTGGTGACTAAAAGAAAAGAAACCAGAGTCGTCAGATTATCAGACGAGTGCAGAGCAGTCCGGTCAAACTTATCTAGAAGGTGAGCGGTGAGGAAATCACTCAGATTGTCGTCAGTAAACATCCATCACAGTTTACAGACCTGCTATTTCGATACCGTGAAAAATATCGAATATGACAGCAAATTTCTGATAATGGCCCAGTGGACCTTTTTTAAAGAGCGAAACAGAAATGTACAGCCTGTATCAAGTCTGGCTGTTGTTTAAAGGGCATTTCAAAACTGAGAAAGAAAGATTTTGTGATATTTTTTGGCCAGATCATCCACCCCTGGCTCAAGGGAACATTTTTGGGGGTAAATGTGCACATCCTCACAATCTGGTCTCAAACAAACTTGAGCGCTGTACCAGCTCGACCTCTGGAGGAGCGGTGGTTTGGGTTTCCCTCGGAGGGTAAACAAAGCGTCCGCCATGGTTGCGAGTCAGTCCGGTCGGACATCAGAGACACATGCTCGCAGGCCTCAGGTTTTCAGCTCGTTCACCTCAACACGACCCGGCTCCGATGTTCGCCGCCCCGCAGGAATGTGTTTCTCCTTCCACCAAACCGAGTCTCTGGCTTCCAGTCTGTTTATCCATAATTGCAAACAGACTGAAGCCGCAGTCAGAGTCACTCCACAGCTTCCGTCGTGGCTGAAAACTCCATCTCCACCTCCTCTGAATCATATCCCCCTTTCCCAAATCTTTCCCCTCATGCTGCTGCAGTTTGTTTGCATCAGTAAAGAAGAAAAAATACCATCGGACTCTTTGCCCCTGTTGATTTCTTCTCTCCTATGAGTCAGTTCTTAGGCTCCAGGAAAATCATTAAAGCACTGTTGCTCTGACCGTCGACTTTGACCTCTTTGGGACTTTTTTTTGGGAATCTTATTTTTTGCGTTCAGAGCTGTGAGTCTGCTAAATATTAAGAATCCTCAAGTGTGAGCCCAAATACAGAAATGAACCACATTATACAATCAGCCCAGACAAATGACTAAACAATGGTCTTCTGAACCGACGAACCAAGTGTTTCACACACAATAACATGATAGATTAAAGCAATAGAAATCCTTCCAAACAGGAATTGAAAACAGAGTTGCATGAGTATAAATCAGACCAATTATAGAGGAATCACAGGGGAAAAATAAATATCCATCAGCCTGTCATTGGGATTTAAAGACGACACTGAAGTGGTCAGGTTTGCAGAACGAGGTGTTTATAATGAAGGTCATAAATTTCAGCTAATTTCCTGTTTTTACAGAATCCCAAATTGAAAAAAGACAAGCGCGGACATCAGTGTTTAGCATTGAAACGTTAAACACCACTCACTTCTTAATGATAAAGATGAGGTTTGAGAGAAAACTTCACATCTGTCCTACATATTGCCATCTCTAAAAAAGCAGACCGTGTGAAACATTTTGCAAGACTGCGTTTGTTTTGTGAATAACACTTCATCATCGTGGATGAACGATTTCCAGCTAACTCTTCATTCAGCCCCCAAATCAACATGAATTGTTTGATGTTGACCCAAAGCTCTGAGTGTGTTGAAACGGATTTCTGAGCAATTGTTGCTCATATTGTGAACATATTTTAGTCATTTTGGATGCTCTCTTTTGTCTAGATAAATATCAGACTTCCCTTCTTTTGGCTGAAGGATTGTTGTGGAGCCTTTTAATGTCCGTCCCAACCCCCTGACCTTAGTTAGAAATGTCTTTGATGTAGCAGAAGAGGCCAGAATGAAACTCTAACCAGCATTAAGATGTTAATTATGCAGAACAATGTGACATTTTGTCGAGTACACTCATGGTGCTGAGGTATTAATTGAAATTATTAAAATCTGTTTTCAGTATGACTTTTCATCCACTTGTTACATTGATGGATGTTCTTTACTGTTTAAAATTAGAACTAATATTTCTTTATTTAACTTTAACGAGAGGTAAACAGGGTTCCCTTGAGTAGTCAGAGAAGTACAAGAACATTAGTAGATTTATTCTCTCAGGAAAAGGAAATGTAATAAAAATATAGTAAATCAGAATAATAAAGATATTCAGTGTATTATAAAGGAAACCATCCCAGTTTAAAGAATAATACATGAATACATGAACCAGTTTTTGTCAAAGCACAGAAGACCGTTACATTTCAGTCCAGTAGTTGTTCAGAGAAACCAAGTTTATCTTCACTTCAGTAGTTTTAAAACAAACAACACAAAGATAAAGGCTCCAAAGTTCTACAAGCTGAAGCAGTTCAGGTTCTGCAAATGAAGATCATGAATGACCGTCCCAGATATTACGGTGATCCATCCAGTAGACGTTGAGAAATTTAAGTTCTGACACTTTGGGTGTTGCAAGTTTAGTGAAAAAGCAAAGGTCCGAGCATTGACCCATGTGGAACACCATCAAGTTTTTCTTAACTTAAGGGAGATTTATAACAAACAACACATAAAGGAAGCAATTTTTTAAGTTGAGGCAGTTCAGGCTCTTTGGCTAGCTCTGTCCGGACGCTGCAAAAATAACTCAAGGGAAGAGCTCATATTCATTATTTACTTAAAGACAATGAACACCATGAATGTCCCAGAGATCACAGTGATCCATCCAGTGGTTTTTGAGGTATTTCAATCCGGCCACTTCAGTAGTTGCCACTTGGTCGAAAATGTAAAGGTCTGAGAATTGAGCCTTGTGGGACACCAGAGAATGTTTGGCTTTTTAAAGGTTTTTAAAATAACAGAAAAAACAACAACTGTGAATTCTTGATGTTCAAACTCAGCACGAGCAACATGGACGAGCTTGTTTTGCTTTGTTACTTTGAGACACCGAGTCTGTGCCAAATTTCAGTGAAAACCAAAAAAGGGAAGTGATGATAAAAACTTTACTTGCTTACATGGATCCATCATGTAGGACAAAACTGCTGAGTTGAGTTGAAGTGCCTTGCTCATTGGCAGCTTATTGTTCTTACTCCTTTAGATGTTCCAGCTCGAGCAGGATTTAAACCACTGACTCCTTTTCTGCCAAACAGACAAACTTTTTCACTGTTTCTCAGATTCTGTTGATGTTTACGAGGCACGACATGTTTGCAGGAATCTCCTTATTTTTGAACCGCAAGTGCTTTTTCTACCACCGTGTTGATTTTATTAAAGGGAGAGCCACTTCAATTGTAATATTTTCTGACACATTATTTCACTTCATTCATTTTTAACTTGAAACTCATCAGAAATGTCATAAATCAGATGATTCAATTCAACACTTTCAACACTTTCGCATGTTTTAAACAAAAAGTCACTTCTTCACTTCTTGTATATTATAGTTTGAAGTTTGATTTTTCTGCTTTCTACAAATCACAAAAGTGCATTTAAACAGTGAGTTGATTTCTGTATGATTTTTGTAGATACCTAACTGAAGAGATTAAAAAATATTTTTATGAGCAAAGCTTCTGTTTTATGTTGTGTGTTTTTCAGTTGTGCGATGTTCTTGTGTGTCAGTATTTATTTGTGTTGATGACAACTCAAAAACATTTGTTTGCTTGTTTATAGTAACAATTGTTATTCTTGTGTGCAATCTTATCTATATATTTTATATAAGAATAAAAAACAAAATCAAGCTGTATTCATAAATAAAAACTTGCATTTGTAACTATATAGATTCACTCATTTACAGACTGATTTGTTAATTCAACAGCACAATAAACTGCCCTCATACACTGAATAGCATAAATATGCATTAAAATAAATATTTACACATGACCTCACTTGTAAATTCAATGTATACATTTAAATTTATAACATTTTCTTATACCAAGAAAAACAAAAACTACATCTGCATCCTTTTAAGACCTGAGATCTGCATGTACAGATGAACTGTTCCTTTAAAGAACAAACTTTGTTTACCACAAACGGCAGCATCACTCTGACAAACTGAACATTCATCACATGCAGACAGCATGGGAACAAGTGTGTGTGTGTGTGTGTGTGTGTGTGTGTGTGTGTGTTCATTAATCAGTGTGAAAGCTGCAGGTTGTCTGTTGACTCGTTTTTCAGTCGGAGCAGCACAAAGGAGACGTCATGACACGAAGCGGCCTCTCTCTGTGACATCGAGGATAAAGGGAGATAAATGACACGTCCATCATTTTTCATTTCTTTTTACGCCTCTTTGTTTTCTGTTCTCTGTTACTGTCTGAACACACACCAACACATCAAGACTCCCAAACTGTGACTGCACAGAAGCTGAAACCATCGTTGAGATCATCTTTGGATTTCTTCAGTTTGTGACTTTGTGACTTTTTCATCTCATCTCTTTTAAAACTATAAAGAATTATGGGACCTTATAAAATCCTATAACTGTACTGCATATACTGAGGAGTACGTTCTTCACATTTCACGTTTTCAGCTCTGAAGCTATATTAACAAGATCTGTGGACCAAATAACTTCTAGATGTGACAGAATATTAATTCTGCACAGAATCAGAATTTGGTTCAGGACAAACTTTTACCCAATCCAGTGAGAAATAAACAGTTGGTGAGGCTGAAGAATGACGACATTTAGCTCATTCAACTTCAAAAAATCAAAAAAAGTATAGGTATAGGATTTTACAACGTCGCGTGAATTTAATTGAAGTTTCTACATTAATTTTTTCAAGAAAATCTGTGACATGAACTGGGACGTCTGTCGTGAGCTTGTGTGGATTAATGTATAACATTTTCAAAGATGTTATATTACTCCATCTATAATGTTCAGAAAATAAAACATGTTTTCATACTTTCGTAGTTTAATTTTGTAGGTAAATACTTTTTAATCAATATATTAACTATAAATGCTTTTTTTACCCACACAAAGGATTTTAAACGCTACATTTATTGGTTTTATTTCATGTTTGTGTCTGTGATGAATTAAAGCTTTTCTATCTGTGTGATACCTATTGAGCCTGTTTTTCACTGGGTTCAGGTGGAAAACAGGACGTAAACTTATTACACGTATTAGTGTGAAAAAAAGGGTTATCACTCCCCACACATCAGATGTTTTCAGCTCTTCACCGGAGAAAACGTCAACAGTCCTGAATCACAACTAAAAGGACAAAGATTGAGGATTTAATGTGAGGACAAAAACCTGCAGAGTCACCTGTGAGAAGGATGCTAATTTAGTTTTTGTTTCTAATTATCTGCAAGTTTTATCCTTTAAAAAAGTCTCACATCTCCTCCCCAAACGGCTGGAGAGCATTAACACACACACACACACACACACACACACACACACACACACACACACTGAGCAGTCAGATCTCGTCACTCAGCTTCTTTCACCTTTTCACTGCAGCTCAGTCGGGGTCACTTCAACACATTCAGCAGCTGAAGTCTCATCTTTCAGCAGTCAGGCTGCCTCAGCGGGGGGTGACGGCTCAGTGTGTGTGTGTGTGTGTTTCCATAATCTTCCCTTAATCCTAAAATCCTCTTCTTCTCTGTGAAGGAGACAGAGAATAAATGAGTGAGTGACAGAAATGAGAAGCAGCTTCACTCCTCAGTGTAACAAACCAGTGAATTACCCATCATGCTCGGGGTGTGGCGTCCCTCCAGCAGCATTCAGACGCTCAGTCGAGTTGGACGAGCGTTAAAGCTGCAGATGATGAAGCGGCGACTGAAAACACTTTATAAACGCTCTCATTTAGATTCCTGAAGAGTCTCAGACTGAGAGGAACGATGGTGATGAAAGTTTCTGCATATTCTGCAGGATCTCTTCGTCATCTTTAGCCGGGTTATGATCAAGCACTTTGATTTTTCATAGCTGATTATTTTACAAAATAAACTTTTCGTCAATTGAATTTGAGGACCCGGACTCTCCCTCCAAACACTGGTCTTCAGTCAGTAAATGCAGTAAATGCACGTGATTATTTTATCTTTTTGTAAGATTTTAAGTATAACCTTTCTCTAAACCTCACCAAACGGACCGTTTAATGTTTTTTTCTTTGTTTATTTGTTTTGTCATCTTTACAGCGGTGCATGATGATGCAGCATCCGGTAGCTCCTCCAAATTTCACTACATTTTGCTTTTTTAACCGGCATCTTTTCGGCTTTACTGCTGATACTGTCATTATTGGAGAAGGAAGCGGGTGTTTTGGATTAAGAGCAGCGGACTTTGAGACCATCACGGCCCACGGCGTCTTTCAACCATCTAACCTGACCGGCTGGACCGTCCCAGGGAGGAGGAGGGTCGGAATAAGATCCCTGCTAATCCAGCTAATGTCCCAGGAAAAGGAAATGGACAAAGGCTGGACAAACAAGGTGAAACCAGAGACTGTTGTGCCCACAGAGACCGTCTCGGATCCAGATTACAGCCGGAGGAGGAGGTGGACTCTGTGTTTACGTCATTGATGCTCGGTGCTCACAGTTGATGGACAGTTTCCCAGATGTCCGAGTTTTGATGTGAAGATGCCGACGACATTCATCCTGACGCAGATTCAAAAGCTGCACTAAATGTTTGTGTGTATAAATAACTGTTGTGTGTTTGTGTCTCATGGTGAGTTCATGAACTTCTATTTCTCTGGATTTTACAAAAACAGATGTGGCCTGACAGACTAATGGGCAATACCTGTGTGTGTGTGTGTGTGTGTGTGTGCGTGTGTGTGTGTGTGTGTGTGTGTTTGAAGAAAAGAGTAAATAAACTGCAGGCGGTGGAGGAAATTTCCCACAATGCATCACAAGCAGAGACAGAGTTATTAGAGCTGATTACTGAATGTCTGCAGTCGTCACCAAGAAAGAGCTGAGCCTGCAGTTCACACACAGCTATGTGTGTGTGTGTGTGTGTGTGTGTGTGTGTGCGTGTGTGTCTGTGTGTGTGTGTGAGTATGTGTGTGTGTGTGTGTGTGTGTGTGTGTGTGAAACCATTTGGTGGTTTCTGGAAGCTGACCTCAGCATTGCTCCGTTTGAGTGTCAACCACTCGTTGCAGAGTTCCCATGATGCTCCACACTCACGTCTATGTGTGTGTGTGTGTGTGTGTGTGTGTGTGTGTGTGTGTGTGTGTGTGTGTGACCGACATTTGCTGTGGTGGAAATTGTGAGTGCATTTGGTCGGCTTGGTGGTGGAAACCTCGTGTGTGTGTTAATACTCCTGACATTGTGAGGAACAGTTTGTCTGCTGCTCACGTCAGGTTTTTTTTTTTTTTTTTTTTGACATTTTCATGGATGAAAACTTCTTAAAGGAACAGTTCACCCAAAACTGTCAAACTCAGCCATCATCTCCTCCTGATGATATAAAGTCAGGTGAAGTCTCGTAGTCCACAGAACATTTCTGGAGCTTCACAGTGAAACAGAGTTGCAGCGTTCTGCTGAACAGCTGAAGCAGCTGATGTGTTTACTTCAGGTACAGTTTAGTTCAGCAGCTACAGTGAAGATTTCAGCTTTAATAATGTTGATAACGACTGAAATCTTATTTCTGGGTGATAAACTTTTGGATTAGCTGCAAACTGCATCGTCACAAAGCTGAAAACAGGCAGTTTTTTAAGCCGTGTTGCTGATAATACTCGAGTACTTTTACTTAAATAAGGTCTTGAATGCAGTACTTTAACTTCAATAAAGGATCTGACAACTTCTTCCAGCTCTGCTCATGTCCCTCCTTTCACTTTCAGTCTCTCTCTCTCTCTCTCTCTCATCACCTGTGACGTCACGCGGTCCTCCTCCCCCGTCTCCAAAATCTCCCTGAAGGAGGAAAAATCTCCAGAGAGGACAGAAGGAGGTCAGAGAGAAGCAGAGGAGTGAAGAAGACAGAAATCAAACACAGACTCTTCTTCTTCTCCTCCTCCTCCTCCTCCTCCTCCTTCTTCTTCGGTGGTCTTCTGTCGCAGTCATGCTGGACACCCTCACCTTCCTCCTGGAGAAGCTCTTCCTCCTGGCCCACATCAAGCTGTCCAGCCTGCTGCCTCCTCTGGGCGCAGAGCGGCCGCTCACCAGGCGCTGTGAGCGGGATGAGTCTCCTCCGCAGCCCGCCGGAGCTCCGCACAAGTTCCAGCGGGGAGACCTGCTGGAGGTTCCCCGGACTCTCTTCACCCATTTCGGCATCTACCTGGGCGAGAACCGGGTGGCGCACCTCATCCCGGACATCCTGCCGGCGCTGACCGCGGACAGCGCGCAGATTGGGGAGATGGTGACCAACACGCGGCTGCTGCTCGGGGTCCTCTCCAAGCGCGCCAGCATCCGCGTGGACTCGGTGGAGGACTTCGCGTACGGAGCCGGGATCCTGCTGAACGTCATGGACCGGGCGGTGCACCGGAGCCCGCTGTCCAGCGAGGAGGTGGCCCGGCGGGCGGAGAAGCTGGTGGGCAGCGTGTCCTACAGCCTGCTGTGGAACAACTGCGAGCACTTCGTCACCTACTGCCGCTACGGCACCGCGCAGAGCCTGCAGACCGACCAGGTGAGAGCCGGCACCGGCACCGGGGGGGGGGGGGGGGCTTTTACGCACGCGGTCACAGTTTTTACGCGCAGGACTGCAGGCGGAGGCTTTGATGTGGCTTTTGCACGCGGAGGTTAATGGTTCCTTCTGATTTGTGCTTTTCACACTGACGCACTCTGATCACGTTCACAGCATCCTGAGAGTCAGAGCGTGTGAAGTGTTCCTGCAGGCTTCAGCGTCAACATGGAGACAAAAGATCAACAAAAACACTTAAAATAACTGAGTCAGGAGAACACGGAGGACGAGCTGCGTCTAATCTGCTGCTGAGTTTCTTTACACATCATTGAGTTCATTGAGTTCTGCTTTAGTGAAGCGGTACCTTCTCTGGAACCATCTGCGCTTTTATGCACCAGACGAGCTTTAACAAGGCGACTGTGCAGCCTCGTAAAGTTTCACTGAGCCAGACTGCTCACTGTTCGGTTCTGTTCTGCCGTGATCGGGTTCAGGTTGTGATTTTAGTCTGAAGGTGTTTTTCTTTCCTGCAACAGACCAAAAAAAAAAAAATAATAATAATAATAATCAGAAAGCAGAGATAATCCAGAGACAGCGGAAACATTAAAAAGTCTTTATTAAAGTGTAAGTTATTAGAGTCGTTTTTTCATCAGGGCCCCAGAAACGGTGTCAAGGTCTGAAAAAAATGTAAACACTGTAATAAAAGAGTGAAAACTGACAACACAGACTAAATAATGGATAAATGACAAGACAACAGAAGTGTCTCATGTCTTAAAGGAACAGTTCACCCAAAAAATAAGAAACATTTCTGGAGTTGCAGCATTCTGTGGACTACGAGACTTCATCTGACTTTCTTTTGTTTGGGTGAACTGTTCCTTTAAGACATCAGATTTCATACAAAATCTTAAAAAAAGTTAAGAAAAAAGATACAATAAACAATCATGAAGTGACTATAAGTTCAGTTTTGAGCATCGCAGATGTTAAAGGCTTGTAATGGAGTACTTTGTTGATACTTTAATCCGAGTACTTCTTCCTCCCCTGGCTCCTCGTCCTCCCGCTCAGGTAAAACAGAGCAGAAACCAAACAGACGGACTCTGAGTGTTTCAGCATGTGAGAGTGTTTTTAAACGAGAGGAAAATCTGGGTCGCTCGTCGGAAAAGTCCAGAGAACAAGAGCTGCATTCAGCCTGCAGCCAGAAACCAAACAGTCAGTCCACAGTGATGATGATGATGATGAAGGAGGGCAGCCGAGCCTCCTGCACTCACAGCTCCAGTTTATTAGCATACGTTCAGGTCACAGAGGGAACTGTCGGCTGGTCTGAAGGAAACTTAGCTGGTGATGTTTAAAACCTTTTTAATGTTCCAGTGGACGGACGATGCTTTTATCCAGATGTTTGGAAAAGTCTGAAAATAACAGAATCAACTAAATAAACTCGAAACAGTCTAAAATCTTCTCTGTCTGCTTCACAATGAACTTCTTTTTCATACAAAATCAAACCGACTGACTGATTATTAAAATAGTTTGCTTCAAGCTTTGGTAGATGATCTGAATCCTGTGTGGGAATGAGGCATGTCGCCATCATTTTGTTATCGATTTATAAATAAACTTACCAAAACAACAAAGTACAGCCGTCATCCAGCAAAACAAGCCTGACTCAAGGTCCACTTACTGGCTTGTTTCTGGAGGTTTCAACCAATAAGTGAACTCCTGAGGTCAACAAGGAGCTTTGATGACAGACGTCCTGAAAGTGCTCGGAGATGAAGACCATGTGGGGAACACTTGAACAGGATTTTCTTTGTCCCCTTTCAGATATTCACCTCTCTCACTGAGCTACCGTCTCCTCAAAGAATCAGGACTATAATTGACCAGTTGTTTATTTTCCTGTGGGGCCCCTGAGGCCCCTGTGAGAGCTCCTGTTGGCCCCCTGCCCCCCTCTAATGAACCTGGAGGAAACTGACTGCAGGCAGGTCAGATGTTTAGGTTAGCAATTACAGGAAGTGAAACTCGATCAGGAGAAAGTCTCTCTGCTGCAGGACGGAGGGCCACACGGTCTGAATGGAGAAACAGGCCACGCCCCCTCACATGCCTCCTTGTGTTATTATATATAAAGTGCATTTCTGAACTGATCTATAAAGTGTTGAAGAACCTAAAATTTGTTGAACTTTGATTCCAAAGTGACAGCTTATATATATGTTTATAATAGGAACAGATTCTTGGTTATTAATATAAATAAACAGGAAAACATTCTTGGTAATTAGTATAAATATTTGTACGTGTTTCATGAAAATTACCCATATTTCCAGTTTCTCCAATCAGATCCACTTTTCACTCATATTGACACATATAATATCACTCGATCAGCAGACACATTTATCTCGTTTCCTGTCTTCCAGTTCTGCGAGTGGCTGAAGTCGCTGATCCGGGACCAGCGTAATGTTCTGCTGACGGCGCTGCTGGGACTCCTCTCCATGCTGTGTTTGGGAATATCCTCCAGCACTGCCCTGCCCACCCTCCTCATCCCCTTCACCCTGTGGATGGCCAGCTAGAAGCTCCCAGACGACATCCACAACCACCGTCAGCGTTTGAGCCTCACCGACGGTTCAAAACAGGCAGAGCCGCCATGTTGGAAGACTGACAGATATGACATAGTCATCTGCAAAGAAGTTCATACCAGTTAATGATTGTGGTACTGTATTTTACTGCTAATAACACAATAGGGACTGGACATAAACACCTTAGTTGCTTTTTCTGCTGCTTGCTTTAAGTGAACAGGTAAAGAAGAAGAACGGGATAGTTAGCATTAGCAATATTAGCAACCAAGACTGAATGGCACAAAAAACGAAAACATCACATAGTACCGCCAGTTTAAGGGTTCTAGTTTACTTACTTTAAACTGTGGTGTTAAAGAGACCAAAGATTAGTTAAGAATGACTGAATTTTACTTAAGATGTTCTTTTGTGATGTTTTTTGTATTTGTTGTCTTCCAAAATGGCGGTCCGTAACTTGTAACCACGTCCCCAACATCACACGACACGTCTGGAGACAGAAAAACACAGAGTTAGAGGTTATTTCTCAACAACATTTCAGGTTTTTTCACACATAATGCCAGCGGTAAACTGTCTTTAATTTGAATGAGATAGCAGCTCTTCTGGGTTTCTGCAGCCTGCAAAAAAAGCTGAAATGATGACTGATTGGCTGTAACTCAAACATTTTTTGTCAGAAAAGCACAAGCACATTTGTTGTCTGTACATTCACACTGAGAAACTGACTCTGTGGCGGCCATCTTGTCTGTCCTGAAGGACATGAACCAGTTTCCTTCTCATCAGAACGTGTTGATGTCTCTGCACTGCAGCCCGATGGAGCTCTTCTGTAAATATCTGTAGATATCCTTCACAACCTGATTGTTCTCTAACAGTCACAAACTTTTGTACAGAATTTATTTTTTATGACGCTGTAACACTTTATACTTTATATGTAAATAAAGGAAGTGGAAGTAGAGTGGAGCTGTTCTCACTGATTTTTTGGGTCAACAGATACAAAAAATAAGCATCAGTACTGATAGTTAGTCAAGTTTGGACTTTTATTTGCCACCCTCCATGTTTCATGACTAAACCAGACTTTTTTTCATTTTGACAAACATATGATCCTGTTTATATAAAATATTTAAAATCTATTTTCAAATCAAATCTTTCTCAATGAATACAAAATACATAGAAAGTATTGTTACAGTTACTGAAATTTGAACCTTGTATTGAAATGTTTGGATTTGTTTTCTTCTCTCCAAATATTCTCGGCATATCAAAAATTATTGCAGCTAAACTTTATCGTTTATTGTTTTTGGAAAAGTGAAAAGGCTATTTTGAATCTAATGCAAAGTTTTAAATACAAAATTATGAGAAAATTGAATAAATAAGATTTGAAAAATACTGTGAATCAAACAGAAGAATCTCAGATAGTCGATCACATGTGGATATAGCTATTAAAATACTAAAGATAAAGCAATAAAAATGGATTTACAGCATCTTTTCCATTTTAGCTTAACAATTCTAAATAAAGCCAAAAGATAAACATACAAGTGTGAAAAATATTTAAAAAAATGAAATAATTGGTTGTATATTTTTAGATTTTTGGCAAGTTTTCACTATTTTTTTCTAGACTTTTGCAATTCAAAGAGAATTCATTGAGACAAAAATCACCAGCGGTGGTTATTTGGTAAAATTGCATCTACAATCATATTTTATCATCATGATGAGGTCTCATTAACCTTATATGATATTTTAAGGCAGTAGATAATATTTCAGCAGAAACATTCGTTACACCTCTTTCTCCCTCTAGTGGCTGAATGTAGGAAGTACAGCAACATGAACAACAGGGTGACAGTGTTAAGCACAGATCATAATCACTGTGCAGGAGACTAAACAAAGACAGACATCTTGTCATCGTGTCTTTATTTGAGTAATTAAACCTCACTGTGTTTTCCTGGCTTCAGACACTCAGAGGTCAGAGGTCGTCAGGTTCAAACATGTAGATATTGTTTGTTGGCTCCAAACTAGTTGTGATGTCATAAAACCTGCAGGTGGTCAACTGAGATTTAGGTTGAAATGTTTCTCCTTCAGCAGGTTAATGAGACTAGTACTACTACTGCTACTACTGCTACTACTACTACTACTACTACTGCTACAGCAGTTAGTAGTAGTGCTGTAGTACTTCTCTGTGTGAGGTGCAGTTGGGAAACACTGTGAGTCCACAGTGTGCGATGAATTGAGTAATCGTGGCTCTAAAGTTGCTTAATTGTATTAATCCTGATGCTGGAGCAGCTCTGTAATGTTCTGAGGGTTTATGTGACTCAGCTGGAGTCTGGAGGGAATCAGACCAACGAGCTCAGAACCGGCAGCAGCAGAGTGAATGTTGGCCTTTATATTTCTACAGTACGTGTTATATCACACATGCGTTCACATTACAGGAGGTGGACGACGAGGCTGCCGAGCATGAGGCCAGAGTTCAGGACTGCGTCTCAACATCTATAAACGTGAAACCACTGGATGTCTCCAACAGACATTAAAGTGGGTGTTTCTGATGAGGAGTCGGGACGTCTTCCAGCTGGTTTGTGACCACAAAAGTGAATATTTTATCAAGAAGTTGCAACATCTTCCAGCTGTGTTTGTGGTGAAGAAAACAGATCTTTTTAACAAGACATCAGGACATGTTGTCGGCACAAACAAGACTACAAAACATGATCTTTTTTGTTTTTGTACCAAAACCTAACCAGCTCATGAGCTCAGCATTTTAAACTGACCCCACAGAAGCATGACAACATCTTTTCCACCCGTCAGCTGCTGAGGACTGATCCTGGACCAGCCTCAGTCACAGCCATTAATCCCCTCTGCTCCTCCCACCACCATAAAACCACCTGAGAGGTGAAGCAGCTCTCTCCTCCTGCAACATGTTTCCTCTGCAGCTGCTCGCTCTGATCTTCATCGCCACGCCGAGACGAGACGATGGGAAAGACAAGAAGAGGACCGACGGACCAGGAGAGGGGAGGACCGACGGACCAGGAGAGGGGAGGACAGACGGACCAGGAGAGGGGAGGACAGACGGACCAGGAGAGGGGAGGACAGACGGACCAGGAGAGGGGAGGACAGACAGGAAGCAGACATTCAGGAGGGGAGACCTGCTGGTTGTTCCCAGAACTCTGTTCACTCACTTTGGGATTTACCTGGGAGGAGACAGGTGAGTGACTTCTGTCTGTGTCCAGGTTAAAGGAGGAGTTCACTTTATTTTCATCATCACTGACTAAATATTGAAGTGTAAAACGTCTCCCCTCACTTCCTCTCCTTTCCTTTCCTTTCCTTTCCTTTCCTTTCCTTTCCTTTCCTTCCTTTCCTTTCCTTTCCTCCCCTCACTTCCTTTCCTTTCCTCTCCCCTCACTTCCTTTCCTTCCTTTCCTCTCCCCTCACTTCCTTTCCTTCCCTCCTCTCCTCTCCCCTCACTTCCTTTCCTTTCCCCTCACTTCCTTTCCTTCCCTCCTCTCCCCTCACTTCCTCTCCTCTCCCCTCACTTCCTTTCCTTTCATCTCCTCTCCCCTCACTTCCTCTCCCCTCACTTCCTTTCCTTTCCTTCCGTTCCTTTCCTTTCCTTTCCTCTCCTTTCCTTTCCTTTCCTTTCCTTCCTTTCCTTTCCTCTCCCCTCACTTCCTTTCCTCCTCTCCTCTCCCCTCACTTCCTCTCCTCTCCCCTCACTTCCTTTCCTCTCCCTCACTTCCTTTCCTCCTCTCCTCTCCTCTCCTCTC